>NC_056745.1:1403741218-1403956218 GCF_019279795.1 Protopterus annectens
TTTTGCACAAGTGACCATTAACACTTCGTGATATTTTGAGATTTGGTGTTCTAGCACTTTGATATAGTGCTGTTTTAATGCTTTCACACCCCCTTGCTAATTACACACGCGCGCACACACACACACACACACACACACACACACGTGTGTGTGTGTGTGTGTGTGTGTGTGTGTGTGTGTGTGTATAGATATATATATATATATATATATATATATATATATATATATATATATATATGTATATTTGCATTTCTCCAGGATTATTACTTCCAAATTGCAGTACTAAACACTTATTAGCACTGAATCCCAACTGGTATTCCTCTGTCCATCTCTCTTGTTTCGTTAGGTCTCTCATCAGGCTAACCTCTCCATTCCTTAACACTGCTTGAATCTGAAAGTTGATCATAAACAACTTTATTGTATTTGCTGTTCTAAATATAATACTGACTAATACTGTTTCAGGCATTGATCCTTGTGGCACCATATTAGTTACCTTACTGTCTTCTAACAATTCTTCCCTTGCCATCAAAATCTATCTTGTTTACACCACCCTGTTGTCCATCCACTTCACCATATCTTCCATTTTTGTCTTCATCCATATCCTGCTTAGCTTTGCCACAAGCCTTCTCTATGTGACTGTCTGACTTGGTGCTCATTAGGCCAATCAGTGAATATAATGCCACTTTTGGTGTGTATCTGTTCAATCATTTGTCACAACTGGAACAATCAAAGTTTTTCACTAAAAAAATCAAGGGTCTAAATCATAACAATTATGCAGACCATCTCAAAGCATTCTCCCTCCCTCTTCTTAGTATCATACAAGCCACTGAGAAGTGACCTGTGTCTCATATATGGAGCTTCAACACCCAGTTCTGTCAGATATATTCACATTCACAAGTCCAGTGGTATCATAACAACCTGCTCATGGCACATAAAGCAGAGTACTTCTCTTAACCTATTCAAGTGTAATTTTGAGTGAATGAATGGGTAACCATCAATTCACTTACCGTTGGCACCCCTGTCCTTTATGGGTAGGGCAAACATGCAAATGACTCAACATATACTTGTTTGGATTGTCTTTGGGTTATTTGTATGCAAAATATAAGGGATAAAACTATATGGGAATGTAAGGCTAGGCTTCTTAAGATCCTCACAGATCAATAAGCTAGTAAGTACCTAAGAGCATATGTACCTATGACTGCATTCAGTATTTCAGTGCCTTGCTGAAGTCCTGGAAAACATGCCTTCCAGTTTTTCTCTGTTCTACTCCTCTTCCCTGTCCACTCAATAAAAATGAACTGCATTTGTCTGGCAAGTTGTTTTGATTATAAAGCTATGGAGCATGTCGGAGGTCATTGCTAGTAGGGCAATTAACCAAAAAACAATTCATAATTCTTTCCATCCTTTTCCTACTAGGAAGGTGAGGCTGACCATTCTACAGTTCTATAGGTCACTATTTGTCCCAGCTTTATGCAGTAGCACCACTCTCATTGTTCGCCATTCTCCGGCCCATAGATACATTTTTGCTTGCAGTGTTATATTCTATGGTAGACGGCAAATCTAAATATATCTGCCACCTGTCTGAGATATCTTGTTGGAATTCCGACAGGCCTTATTATTTGTCCCCCCTTACTGAAGCTGAATCTCTTACTATTTCCTTTATTGGCATCAGTTTATCAGTCAGCATTTGCATCCTTTGGGATTATTGCCCACTTCCATTCTGGAGATCTTCTCTTCTTTTCTTGGTGAGCATAAATTAGAATAATCTGTTCAGGCCTGCTGCCTGCTTCTTTGCCTACTCTTCACTGTACATATATTATTTTCTTGAATGGTTTCTCCATGTCTGTTCTTTTCTTCTCTCTCCTATGACTAAGGTAAATTTCTTTTTAGAACTTTTGATCCCATATGATCACGTTCTTTTCATATCCCCTTCCAGTATCTTGCTCACTTCCTTGCCATCTTTCTCTGTGCTTCTTCATATGCTTGCTTTAGCCGCTCCCCCTATTCATTTACCTCTCACAAAACTCATCATTGACTTCCTTTACTCAAACGGGTAATTTCTTCCTCTCTTTGTGTTGCTCTTTTTTAATTCTGTGACGCATTGTCTTTCAAAGCCATAATTATAAATTCTCAAAGTCCTTCCATACATTCACAACCTGTCCAGTCTTGTATGAGATTGATCATGATTGTCCCTGTTTCTAAATTTCACCCTTTTAGACTCACACATTTCTGCCTCGGTCCTGCAAAACGAGCCATAAATGTGATTATTCACCTGCACTATTTTCTTTCTTTTAAATTACTAATCTAGTCTTCCTTTCTCCACTACACACAGTTAACATCCTACTGTTCATAAAGGCTGAACTAACCTCTGAACTTTGCCTTATTATTTCCACAATTCAATTTTTCTTTCCATATTAGAATCCTGTATGCCTTAAGTACATTCAGTTATCATCAGTCACCAGTTCTGTATTCCATGCAGATTGCTTATTATATCTATGACACTTGCATTATGCTTTATTTCTGGGTCCTGTGGTCTTCAATCCATGCCCTTTTCTACCATGAAGACTTTTTTTAGCATATTTGATTTTAATGTTTTTAGCTCAATGCCCACTTTCTTTTCTTCATATACCACTGTGTCACCCAGTACTTAAAATAAAATACATTTTCCTCACCTGTTGCTTCTTAGTCCCTCCTGTAGGCAGGTATATGAGCATTCTAGTCTTTGAATTAATTTGTCCAAGTCTCTGTCACCTTCATCGCATTGATTCTGCTATCCTCCTTGGTCTCCAACTCGCTCTGTTTTGTTTCTAAGGTGGTATGCATTACCTGTCATCATCCTGTCGAATTTTCTTCCTTCCCTTCCTGACGTCTTGTCCCACTCCTGCTGCCCCTTCAATGCAATCCTTTACTACTTTTTCATAGTTGTTTAACATTTCCGTCATTCTGATACACTGACCCAGCCCTAGCTGCAGTCTCTGGTGTACTGTTATTAGTCCCCTTACTGCTGGAGTGCAGACTAGCTCTGGTGTACTGGTGTTAGTCCCCTTACTGCTGGAGTGCAGACTAGCTCTGGTGTACTGTTGTTCGTCCCTTTACTGCTGGAGTGCAGACTAGCTCTGGTGTACTGGTGTTAGTCCCCTTACTGCTGGGGTGCAGACTAGCTCTGGTGTACTGGTGTTAGTCCCCTTACTGCTGGAGTGCAGATTAGCTCCAGTGTACTGGTGTTAGTGACCTTACTGCTGCAGTGCAGACTAGCCCTGGTGTACTGGTGTTAGCCCCCTTACTGCTGGAGTGCAGATTAGCTCCGGTGTACTGGTGTTAGTGACCTTACTGCTGGAGTGCAGACTAGCGCTGGTGTACTGGTGTTAGTCCCCTTACTGCTGGAGTGCAGATTAGCTCTGGTGTACTGGTGTTAGTCCCCTTACTGCTGGAGTGCAGATTAGCTCTGGTGTACTGGTGTTAGTCACCTTACTGCTGGAGGGCAGACTAGCGCTGGTGTACTGGTGTTAGCCCCCTTACTGCTGGAGTGCAGACTAGCTCTGGTGTACTGGTGTTAGTCCCCCTTACTGCTGGAGTGCAGATTAGCTCTGGTGTACTGGTGTTAGTCCTCTTATTGCTGGAGTGCAGACTAGCTCTGGTGTACTGGTGTTAGCCCCCTTACTGCTGGAGTGCAGACTAGCGCTGGTGTACTGGTGTTAGCCCCCTTACTGCTGGAGTGCAGACTAGCTCTGGTGTACTGGTGTTAGTCCCCTTATTGCTGGAGTGCAGACTAGCTCTGGTGTACTGGTGTTAGTCCCCCTTACTGCTGGAGTGCATACTAGCTCTTGTGTACTGGTGTTAGTCCCCTTACTGCTGGAGTGCAGACTAGCTCTGGTGTACTGGTGTTAGTCCCCTTCCTACTGGAGTGCAGACTAGCTCTGGTGTACTGGTGTTAGTCCCCCTACTGCTAACGTGCAGACTACCTCTCATGTACTGGTGTCAGTCCCCTTACTGCTGGAGTGCAGACTAGCTCTGGTGTACTGGTGTCAGTCCCCTTACTGCTGGTGTGCAGACTAGCTCTGGTGTACTGGTGTTAGTCCCCTTATTGCTGGAGTGCAGACTAGTTCTGGTGTACTGGTGTTAGTCCCCTTACTGCTGGAGTGCAGACTAGCTCTGGTGTACTGGTGTTAGTCCCCTTACTGCTGGAGTGCAGACTAGCTCTGGTGTACTGGTGTTAGTCCCCTTACTGCTGGAGTGCAGACTAGCTCTGGTGTACTGGTGTTAGTCCCTTTACTGCTGAAGTGCAGACTGGCTCTGGTGTACTGGTTTTAGTCCCCTTACTGCTGGGGTGCAGACTAGCTCTGGTGTACTGGTGTTAGTCCCCTTACTGCTGCTGTGCAGACTAGCTCAGGTGTACTGGTCTTAGTCCCCTTACTGCTGGAGTGCAGACTAGCTCTGGTGTACTGGTGTTAGTCCCCTTACTGCTGGAGTGCAGCCTAGCTCTGCTGCACTGGTGTTAGTCCCCTTACTGTTGGAGTGCAGACTAGCTCTGGTGTACTGGTGTTAGTCCCCTTACTGCTGGAGTGCAGCCTAGCTCTGCTGCACTGGTGTTAGTCCCCTTACTGCTGGAGTGCAGACTAGCTCTGGTGTACTGGTGTTAGTCCCCTTACTGCTGGAGTGCAGACTAGCTCTGGTGTACTGTTGTTCGTCCCTTTACTGCTGGAGTGCAGACTAGCTCTGGTGTACTGGTGTTACTCCCGTTACTGCTGGGGTGCAGACTAGCTCTGGTGTACTAGTGTTAGTCCCCTTACTGCTGGAGTGCAGATTAGCTCTGGTGTACTGGTGTTAGTCCCCTTACTGCTGGAGTGCAGACTAGCGCTGGTGTACTGGTGTTAGCCCCCTTACTGCTGGAGTGCAGACTAGCTCTGGTGTACTGGTGTTAGACCCCTTACTGCAGGAGTGCAGACTAGCTCTGGTGTACTGGTGTTAGTCCCCCTTACTGCTGGAGTGCAGATTAGCTCTGGTGTACTGGTGTTAGCCACCTTACTGCTGGAGTGCAGACTAGCTCTGTTGTACTGGTGTTAGTCCCCTTACTGATGGAGTGCAGACTAGCTCTGGTGTCCTGGTGTTAGTCCCCCTTACTGCTGGAGTGCAGACTAGCTCTTGTGTACTGGTGTTAGTCCCCTTACTGCTGGAGTGCAGACTAGCTCTGGTGTACTGGTGTTAGTCCCCTTACTGCTGGAGTGCAGATTAGCTCTGGTGTACTGGTGTTAGTCCCCTTACTGCTAGAGTGCAGACTCCCTCTCATGTACTGGTGTTAGTCCCCTTACTGCTAGAGTGCAGACTAGCTCTGGTGTACTGGTGTTAATCCCCTTACTGCTGGTGTGCAGACTAGCTCTGGTGTACTGGTGTTAGTCCCCTTATTGCTGGAGTACAGACTAGTTCTGGTGTACTGGTGTTAGTCCCCTTACTGCTGGAGTGCAGACTAGCTCTGGTGTACTGGTGTTAGTCCCCTTACTGCTGGAGTGCAGACTAGCTCTGGTGTACTGGTGTTAGTCCCCTTACTGCTGGAGTGCAGACTAGCTCTGCTGTACTGGTGTTAGTCCCCTTACTGCTGGAGTGCAGATTAGCTCTGGTGTACTGGTGTTAGTCCCCTTACTGCTGGAGTGCAGATTAGCTCTGGTGTACTGGTGTTAGTCCCCCTTACTGCTGGACTGCAGATTAGCTCTGGTGTACTGGTGTTAGTCACCTTACTGCTGGAGTTCAGACTAGCGCTGGTGTACTGGTGTTAGTCCCCTTACTGCTGGAGTGCAGATTAGCTCTGGTGTACTGGTGTTAGTCCCCTTACTGCTGGAGTGCAGACTAGCGCTGGTGTACTGGTGTTAGCCCCCTTACTGCTGGAGTGCAGACTAGCTCTGGTGTACTGGTGTTAGTCCCCTTACTGCTGGAGTGCAGACTAGCTCTGCTGTACTGGTGTTAGTCCCCCTTATTGCTGGAGTGCAGACTAGCTCTTGTTTACTGGTGTTAGTCCCCTTACTGCTGGAGTGCAGATTAGCTCTGGTGTACTGGTGTTAGTCCCCTTACTGCTAGAGTGCAGACTCCCTCTCATGTACTGGTGTTAGTCCCCTTACTGCTAGAGTGCAGACTAGCTCTGGTGTACTGGTGTTAATCCCCTTACTGCTGGTGTGCAGACTAGCTCTGGTGTACTGGTGTTAGTCCCCTTATTGCTGGAGTACAGACTAGTTCTGGTGTACTGGTGTTAGTCCCCTTACTGCTGGAGTGCAGACTAGCTCTGGTGTACTGGTGTTAGTCCCCTTACTGCTGGAGTGCAGACTAGCTCTGGTGTACTGGTGTTAGTCCCCTTACTGCTGGAGTGCAGACTAGCTCTGCTGTACTGGTGTTAGTCCCCTTACTGCTGGAGTGCAGATTAGCTCTGGTGTACTGGTGTTAGTCCCCTTACTGCTGGAGTGCAGATTAGCTCTGGTGTACTGGTGTTAGTCCCCCTTACTGCTGGACTGCAGATTAGCTCTGGTGTACTGGTGTTAGTCACCTTACTGCTGGAGTTCAGACTAGCGCTGGTGTACTGGTGTTAGTCCCCTTACTGCTGGAGTGCAGATTAGCTCTGGTGTACTGGTGTTAGTCCCCTTACTGCTGGAGTGCAGACTAGCGCTGGTGTACTGGTGTTAGCCCCCTTACTGCTGGAGTGCAGACTAGCTCTGGTGTACTGGTGTTAGTCCCCTTACTGCTGGAGTGCAGACTAGCTCTTGTGTACTGGTGTTAGTCCCCTTACTGCTGGAGTGCAGACTAGCTCTGGTGTACTGGTGATAGTCCCCTTACTGCTAGAGTGCAGACTCCCTCTCATGTACTGGTGTTAGTCCCCTTACTGCTGGAGTGCAGACTAGCTCTGGTGTACTGGTGTTAGTCCCCTTACTGCTGGTGTGCAGACTAGCTCTGGTGTACTGGTGTTAGTCGCCTTATTGCTGGAGTGCAGACTAGTTCTGGTGTACTGGTGTTAGTCCCCTTACTGCTGGAGTGCAGACTAGCTCTGGTGTACTGGTGTTATTCCCCTTACTGCTGGAGTGCAGACTAGCTCTGGTGTACTGGTGTTAGTCCCCTTACTGCTGGAGTGCAGACTAGCTCTGGTGTACTGGTGTTAGTCCCCTTACTGCTGGAGTGCAGACTAGCTCTGCTGCACTGGTGTTAGTCCCGTTACTGCTGGAGTGCAGACTAGCTCTGGTGTACTGGTATTAGTCCCCTTACTGCTGGAGTGCAGATTAGCTCTGGTGTACTGGTGTTAGTCCCCTTACTGCTGGAGTGCAGATTAGCTCTGGTGTACTGGTGTTAGTCCCCCTTACTGCTGGACTGCAGATTAGCTGTGGTGTACTGGTGTTAGTCACCTTACTGCTGGAGTTCAGACTAGCGCTGGTGTACTGGTGTTAGTCCCCTTACTGCTGGAGTGCAGATTAGCTCTGGTGTACTGGTGTTAGTCCCCTTACTGCTGGAGTGCAGACTAGCGCTGGTGTACTGGTGTTAGCCCCCTTACTGCTGGAGTGCAGACTCGCTCTGGTGTACTGGTGTTAGTCCCCTTACTGCTGGAGTGCAGACTAGCTCTGCTGTACTGGTGTTAGTCCCCTTACTGCTGGAGTGTAGACTAGCTCTGGTGTACTGGTGTTAGTCCCCTTACTGCTAGAGTGCAGACTCCCTCTCATGTACTGGTGTTAGTCCCCTTACTGCTGGAGTGCAGACTAGCTCTGGTGTACTGGTGTTAGTCCCCTTACTGCTGCTGTGCAGACTAGCTCAGGTGTACTGGTGTTAGTCCCCTTACTGCTGGAGTGCAGACTAGCTCTGGTGTACAGGTGTTAGTCCCCTTACTGCTGGAGTGCAGACTAGTTCTGGTGTACTGGTGTTAGTCCCCTTACTGCTAGAGTGCAGACTACCTCTCATGTACTGGTGTTAGTCCCCTTACTGCTGGAGTGCAGACTAGCTCTGGTGTACTGGTTTTAGTCCCCTTACTGCTGGAGTGCAGACTAGCTCTGGTGTACTGGTGTTTGTCCCCTTATTGCTGGAGTGCAGACTAGCTCTGGTGTACTGGTGTTAGTCCCCTTACTGCTGGAGTGCAGACTAGCTCTGGTGTACTGGTGTTAGTCCCCTTACTGCTGGAGTGCAGAGTAGCTCTGGTGTACTGGTGTTAGTCCCCTTACTGCTGGTGTGCAGACTAGCTCAGGTGTACTGGTGTTAGTCCCCTTACTGCTGGAGTATAGACTAGCTCTGGTGTACTGGTGTTAGTCTCCTTACTGCTGGAGTGCAGACTAGCTCTGGTGTACTGGTGTTAGTCACCTTACTGCTGGAGTGCAGACTAGTTCTGGTGTACTGGTGTTATTCCCCTTACTGCTGGAGTGCAGATTAGCTCTGGTGTACTGGTGTTAGTCCCCTTACTGCTGGAGTGCAGACTAGCTCTGGTGTACTGCTGTTAGTCCCCTTACTGCTTTAGTGCAGACTACCTCTGGTGTACTGGTGTTAGTCCCCTTACTGCTGGAGTGCAGACTAGCTCTGGTGTACTGGTGTTAGTCCCTTTACTGCTGGAGTGCACACTACCTCTGGTGTACTGGTGTTAGTCCCCTTACTGCTGGAGTGCAGACTAGCTCTGGTGTACTGTTGTTAGTCCCCTTACTGCTGGAGTGCAGTCTAGCTCTTGTGTACTGGTGTTCATAGGTTCATTCTTTGGTACTAGGCTATCAGCCCTAGAGCCTATACAAGCCTAGCCATAACAATTCCCTGGCTATTTCTTCCCACACTATTTATTTCCCTGGACCCCTGTCTAGCAGGCAACTGACGTGATCCCTGGGGTGAATTTCCTTTCTCCCATCCAATTGTCATGGTTCCTTTTGTAGAGGGCCAAAAAGGTACTCTGCTTGACATGTATGGGCAACCTATTCCAGAGTCTGGGGAGTCTCTGGGTCAGGAACCTATCCCTCCAGCATGTTTTGTTTATTGTGATGACAAGGTTTAGATCCCAGGAGCGTGTGGCTCTGAGGGATTGGGATTTCTTTAAGTGCAGCATATCCAACAGCTCTGCGTTTGACATGTCCTTGTATGTTAAGCAGAGATTGCCTTTGAGTAGGCGATACACAATGGAGTATAGCTGGAGTTTTTTAAGGCGGTCAGCGTAAGGCATCTGCTTTAGGCCTGTGATTCTTTTAGTGAGGTATTTCTGTGGCCTTTCCAGTTGTTGCAGATGTCTTGAGAGGTACATATCAAACAGGGAGTTGTATTCTATAATGGGTCTAATGAGGGATGAGTACAGTGAGACAATGACCTCCTTTTTTCTGGATGAAAAGCCCTTAGTGATGAGGTATGCCACATAGAAGGATTTCCTAACTGTTGTGGTGATGTGGTTATCGAAGGTGAGACCACTGTCCACCTGTGTCCCTAAGTCTCTTATCACACTTTCAGTGTTTAGTGTACTGCCACCTATATAGTAATTCACAGATACATGTTTTTCCCAAAGGGGATAACTATACATTTCTTGGCACTGAGCTTGAGCCCATGGCTCTGGCACCAAGCATCTGTTTCTGTAAGACCCTTTTGTAGAGTATCCACATCATTTGGGGATTCAATAATGGCTCCCAATTTGCAGTCATCTGGGAACTTTGTTAGCCAGAGTCCCTTAGTGTTGGCCTGTACTTCAGAGAAGTAGATGCCAAACAAGAGTGGTCCCAGGACTGAACCCTGAGGTACTCCACTTGTCACTTGTCTGGAGCTGGATTTGGAGTTGGATACTTTCACAGTGTGGGTTCTAGCAGTAAGCCAGTTAGCAACCCATTGGGTGATGTAGGGATTAATGCCCAGCTTAGTACGTTTATCTATGATTCCAGAGTGGGGGATGGTGTCAAAGGCCTTGGCAAGGTCTAGATATGCTGTGTGGACCACCTACCCTTGTCCATGGCTCTGGAGACTGATTCAAAGAAGTCAATCAGGTTCAGGAGACATGATCGGCCCTTCACGAACCCAAACTGGGTGGGGTCTAGTGTTTGAAGGTTGCCCATGTCTTTGTTTATAAGTTCCATGATAATACGCTCCATGGCCTTGCAGATAAGGCTTGTCAGACTGATGGGATGGTAGTTTCCAGGATCCAAGATGGATCCCCCCTTGTGGAGTGGGATAACTATAGCTCTGCACCACTCAGTGGGCACGAAACCTGAGGTGAGGCTAAGATTAAACATGATACTTAGGTGAGGTGCCAGTTCATATTGTAGTTCATGTAGTACACAGCCCAGGATGTCATTTGGTCCCATTGATGCTGTATTCTTAGCTTTGGAGAGTGCGTTTTATACCTGTGTGGCTGTTATTACTGGAATTTGGCAATCTTCCGTTATTGAGATGGGCCATTTAAGGGGTGAGAGGGGGGGTGAAGTTGGCACTGAATCGATCTGCCAGGATATTGGCAATATCCTTGGGATCAGTATATTTAATGCCATTCTGTTTTAGCTCAGAGCAGATCTGAGCATTGCCATTTAGATTCTTGACATAGTTATAGAATGTCTTGTGGTTGTCTTTAGATTCTTGACATAGTTATAGAATGCCTTGTGGTTGTTAGTCTCCCTACTGCTGGAGTGCAGACTAGCTCTGGTGTACTGGTGTCCGTCCCCTTACTGCTAGAGTGCAGACTAGCTCTGGTGTACTGATCTTTACTGTTAAATGCACAACTGGAATCTCCTCTAACTCCAAATACCTTCTCTCTATCTCACAATGTTTCAGCCACATATTGTATTCCTGAATCAGTCTTCTCTCCCTTCCCAAACTGGCACTGAGTAATATCAGTAATTCTGAAACAATTACTGCATTTTGTACCTTTACTACAGCGTTGTCTAAACTTTCATCTTCCCTTCTGCCAGATCATTACTTCCAGTGAGAATTATTTTATGTTGATATTGTCTTCCTTTTACTGCAGGTCTTGTCACCCTTTACTTGACCTTCCAATAAAAAAATCAGCATGTGAGTCACTGGTTGAAACAAACCATTTATAAAACAATAAAAAAATGAAGCTTCTGGAACAAATGTATCTTTTATCATGCAAAGGCACAAAATCCACCCTGCAGCAAACAAACATAAATACTGAAATGCAATTAATAGTTTCAGCTTATCCATCTTATCATGAAAGTATGGCAATATGTATGAAAAGACTACTGTACTATCCCTTGACAGTTGTCTCCAGACTCTGCTGACATTACTTTGTGCCTCACCTCAGTTCATTGGTTCTTACATGGATTAACATATACTGGTATGTTATAGAAATAACCAGGGAAATGTTATGGCTAGGCTTGTATAGGCCTTAGGGCCAATAGACTAGTACCAGCCTATGAACCTATGAACCTATGTCCTACGTATTATTATTGCCTTTGCAAATAATGACCTAGCCTTTTCCAGTGTTGGCTCCGGGGAAGTCTCTACCATAACCAGCCCTTAAAATATCATCAATATTGCTGACATTTCCCCATTTCTTTCTCCCTGTCTATTCTATCCTCATATACTTAATTTCCTATTCATCTCTCTTTCTTCTGCTTATTTTGTCTCTATGTTCCTCAATATCTCTCCTCCTTCCTTAATTCTCTGTGCATTCTTTCCTCCGGCCTACCTTAGTAATATGTGCTAGCCTTAACCCTGCCCCTGTCCGTAACATTAACATTTATTTATTTATTATTTATTTACATTTGTTTACCGGGAAATTTTCAGTAAAGGCCCGGGGAGAAAAGCTCCACAGAAAGACATGGTAGATGGGAAAACAATAACAATAAAAGTATATATACAGTAGAAGTGATCATGACATGGAGTAATACAGGAGCAAAATCGGTACAATTGAGTAGTAAGCTCTAATTACAAACATTGCGAAATAAGAAGTAAAACTCAGTGCTACAAATCTTCTAGACAGTGACTAGATAACAATAATAAATGATAACTAAATCCTGGAAGGATTAACAAGCAATGAGTAATCTTTAGTTCAATTTTATAGTGATAGAGAGGATACTCTATCTAAATCTGGGAAAGGAGAGAAGGGTTGAGGGGGGCTATTAGTCGGGGTTTGGACAAGGACAAAGCCAGTGAGAAATTAGATGAGATTTAAGTGTAGTCTTGAAAAGACTGCAGGAAGGAAGGGTAGTTATGGCAATGGGAAGGTTGTTCCAGAGCTTAGATATAGTGTAGAAAAAAGTGCTTCACCTGCTGAGTTTTTGGCTTTGGTGACCTGGAGTAGATTTTTGTTGCAGGATCGTAGTGGTTTAGAAGAGTGGTAGGATTTGAGGATTGTATGGAGTGGTGGGATATGGAGAGGGTGGTTTACTAGTTTATGAGCAAAGGTGAATTGAGTTTGGTGTAGGACTTGTGGGAGTTCAAGCCAGTCAAGGTTTCTAAGGGAGACACAGTGGTGACTGCAGTAGGAGGCACCAGTGGCAAATTTTGTGATTTTATTGTAGCAGATTTCGAGTTTGTGTAGGTCTGACTGTCTAAGATTAGTAAGTATGGGTGACGCATAGAGAAGAGTGGAGATTAGTTGGGAATTGGCGATAGAGATTCTTGCTGGTTTGTTGAGGTATCGGTGGCTTCTATATTTGTGAACTTTTTTTTATTGTTAGTGATATGTGGGTGTCAAATCTGAGATTATTGTCTATCAGTACTGCAAGCAGTTTTGTGTGGGCAGTTGGTGAAATGGAGGTATTATCCTTGGCTTGAATAGTGAAATGTGGAGTGTTTGGGGTAGAATTGGAGGATTGGAAGATGAGGAGTTTGGTTTTATTTGGAATGAATAGTAGCTGGGCATTAGATAGCCAGCTTTCAACTGAAGAGAATGATTCTTGGGTGATCTGTTGGAGTTCTGTTAGAGTTGAGGCTGAGCAGATGAGGGTGGAATCATCTGCATACTGTATGAGGGAGGCATGTTTGGTGGCAGTGTGCAGGTTGTTGGTGAAAAGGGAGAAAAGTAGGGGGCCAAGGATGAAGCCTTGGGGAACCCCGAGAGTAACAGGGAGGTGACGGGATAGATTGTTGTCTCAGATGACTGTTTGCTGGCAGCCTTGTGGATAGCTGTGGAACCAGTTTGTGGTTGGTGAGGAGAAAGAGACGTCAGATAGAGTAGAGAGCAGTAGATTGTGTGACACAATGTCAAAGGCTTTTGATAGCTCCAGAAATACAGCAGAGGAGAGGAGGCCATTGTTTTTGTGATGGAGGATAGTGTTGGTGAAGGAGAGAAGAGCAGTTGTCATGCTGTGGTGTGGTCTGAAACCATGCTGGGTATTGGAGAGGAGGTTATTGTTAAGGAGGAAATTGGAGACCTGTGAGTTGATGCATTTGTCAAGTATCTTGGAGAGGGGGCAAGTAGTTGGGGAGGTCAGTGGAGGGGCCACCTTTGTGGAGGGGAATGATATGTGATATTTTCCATAGCGTGGGTACATAGGATTCAGATATGGAGTGGTTGATTAATATGGAAATAGGATAAGGTAGGACAACAGCTGCTATCTTTAGGTATTCAGTGGGCAGGCAGTTGGCTGCTAGTTTTGTGGGATTTATTTTTGTCATGAGTCTTTTTATGTAGGAGGTTGGTACTGTGGAGAGGAAGAATGTAGGGAGGGCTGGCTTTGGGTTGAGTGAGAGGGGAATTAGTGTAGGGTAGTGTTTTTTGTTAGGGATTGAACGGATTCTGTGAAGTGTTTATTGAAGGAATCAGCAATGCTACTGGTGGAGAGAGGGGTGGTTGGTAGGGGGGTGCTTACTTTTCCTGGGCAGAGTACAGAGTTAATAGTGGACCAAAATTGCTTGGGGTTGTTTTGGGAGGAGTTTAGGGAAGTCTGATAGAAAAAGGCTTTGTCTGCTTTTACTTGCTTTTTAACCTTGTTACGTAGTTCAAGGAAAAGTTGCCTGTCTGAGGGTTTTTTAGTTAGGCGCCAGCATTCCCATGTTTTATCCCTGGTTTTCATAAGGCCCCTGGTGATTTTTTGTAGCCAGAGGGAGCTCTTAGTTCTGATTCTGGTGTTTCTCAGGGGGCATGGGATTTAAGGATGTTGAGGAAGGTACTGTTAAAAAAATGGACTGCTTCATCTAGATTGAGGTACTTTAGAGGTGACCAGTTTACTTTCTGGAGGGAGGAGGTGAAAGAGTTGGGGTTAAAATTAGCTTTGTTGTGAATAAGTCTGTGGGTAATGGGTTTGCAATCATTAATGTGATGTTTTAGTAGGAAGGATGGGGAATGATCACTGAGGGAGTCAGGTAAACAGCCTGTTAGGTAGGTATGGGGGGCTTTGTTAACTAAGACCCAGTCAAGAATGGTGTGGTTATTTGGGCTTTTATTGATCCTAGTGGGGGTTTGTATTAGCTGAGAGAAACCATGGAGATTTAGGTGGAGGGCTGGATGTTTGCTATTGCAGGATAGCCAGTTGATATTAAAGTCCCAGAGGATGATAGTTTCTTGGGTTAGGGAGAGATTGGCCCAGTCTAGTAGGTTTTCAAGGGGAGGTATATTTTGGCCTGGTGGGAAATAGCCCCCTATAATGTTGATTGATGTGTTAGGGTTTAATTTGTGGGAGGTGTAAAGTATTTATTCCTTGTCAAACTGGGAAGCTAAATTGGTGAGAATTTGGATATTGAGGTGGTGTTTGTACAACAGTGCCACACCTCCTCCTTTTCTGGATAGTCTGTCCTTACAGAGGATGTTGTGTCCAGGATGAAGTATTTCCTCACTTTTGATGTGAGGTTTGAGCCATGATTCCGTTAGGATAAGGATGTCAGGGGAGTAGAGGCTTATGTAGGCATGGAGATCTTGGATTTCATAACAGATGCTTTTAATGTTGAGACATAATGAGGAGGTCATTTGGGTTTTTGTTGCATGTGATTTGGGTGATGGGGGAGTTGATTGGAAGGGGGTTTGTTGAGATGTTGATGATTGTAGAGCCAGGGTTGGGGTGCACATCTCCACTGAGAGCAAGTTTAGAGAGAGTGTTGAGAATATGTTTTATGTATGCAGTAAAAAATTTGTTGTATTTTATGGATATTTTGTGTTCAAATGTGGTGGGGGTTTGGTAATTGAGTAGTTGTACTGGGAGGAGGTAGTTTGTGGTTGGGGTAGTGAAATTATGCAGTGGGTGTTTGAGGGGAGTTGATGAGAGAGTGCAGTGGAAATGGTTGGGGGTTATGACTGTAGCTGTTTGGTAGAATGTAATATAGGCTAGAATAGTGCAAGTGAGGATTATAACAGTATTACCTAGTGGCATGGTTGCTATGGGTTAGGATGGGAGTTAAGCAGGTAGGTGGGGTAGAGAGGTGGGGAGTATCAGCGGTAAGACTTGATTGAGGAGTAGAACTCAAACTGAGTCTTAAAATAGCCCAAAATGGTTATTACAACACCAAAAATTCCCAAAACCCCAAAGCTGTTATTTATGTTTTGAAATCAAGAAAACGACAAACATGGAGAAGCTTTGACCATCAATAGGAAAAGTATAAAAAATATAAACAAGCAATCACATTGTATACATACAAAAAAAAAACATGAATGCAAAAAGCCATCTCCAGATTGTAACAATCAGTGTCAAATTCAGTTATTTACATCCAAGATGAAGAAATCTAACCATCCAGAGAGAGAAAAAGAAAACCCATATATTTTATGAACTCAAAACAAAAATGGCTACTGTTATTCTGCCGATTTAGAGTTCAAGCTATGCAATAGTAAACAAAAAATAGCACTGAGAACTGCGTATAGCACTACATGCTTAATATTGGCCCTGATTTTATATAAAAATGTAACGCACACTCATATCTCTCTCTCTTGTCTTTCGGCTTTTTCCTGGTAAGGGGTCGCCACAGCGGAACTCCGGTCCGCTAATGATTGGCAGTAGATTTTTATGAAATGCCGAGGTGCCAGCTCGATGCCCAACCTTCAATGAAGGTACGTCCATTTACGCACACATGTCTTTCGAATGCTACCCAACCGTGGGGAGGACATGCAGACTCCACACAGAAGGCACTCCCAAGCCATGCCGAGAATCGAACGGGAGAACCTCTTGCTGTGAGGTAACAATGCTACCGCCGTACCACCATGGCATTATGAAGAGCCATGAAACAATTGAGAAATGTCCATAATTATTAGGATCATCCAAAAATGTGTGAAAGAAAAACACACATTACAATCTAGTTCCTTTTTTATATATTTGGCATCCCCGATTGGCGACAGCATTCGCTTCTTAGCAATAAAAATAGGTTATTCCTGATATAAAAAACAGTCAAAACGGAACACACAGAGTGTTCCCAGAGATGTAAAACCAAAAGTACCTTTGAAAGAAGAACACTATTTAATTAGCTGATAACATCCCCAATTTTCAAAACAGCCTTCATTTCTTGGCGGCCAGCAAAGACGTCTCCCATTGTTAACAAAGAACAAATGCCCTTATAATAGGCCAAAAAGAAACCAGAGTTCAAAGATAAAAATTGAGCGTCAAATACACCAGCTTTTGCTTCTGCACAACAAACAGAGAACTCTGACGATGTCAAAAATACACAAAGGCCCTTCTGATAAACATTACGTTACAAGCAGATGTGTCTGGAACATTTCTCCCTGGGCCTCCGCTGAAAATTGGTTTGTTCCAAGTTGGACTTTTCCAGTAAACAAATGTCAAATAAAGACAAAATAAATAAATTATCTGCACATGCAGTCATACCCAAATCCTTCTGTGCTGATATACCAGTTTTAAAATATCTCTAGTAGCCAAATAAGGCAACTGTAACTAAATGGTAAATGCTGTGACCTGTAGCCGATGAGTATTTCACCAAGACCACATTGTCTAGCAAAAAAAAAAAAAAAAAAAAAGTTAGCTGTTGATCAATGCTAATATTAATACAAATTCTGTGATCTACATTTTGAGCTCATTTTTCACTTTATTTTATTTATTTTGTGCATGTTATTTCTAAATTGGACAAAAGTAAGGTGAGAAAATATAAGAAAAGAAACGAAAGAAGAGAAGCAAGGAGACAAAGTAAGAAGTACCATATGCTACCTTTCATGTAGTGATTTCTGTTTGACTTGACTTCAGTATACATTAATGTTTGTTCTTTTATTATCTATTTAATTTATTCAATAATCTAGCTACAGCTAACTGCTGTTCTGTCTATGTAGACTTCAGCCTACTCACAGACTGCATTCATTTCGCCAAGACTTTATTTCGAACCTGCTTCTATGTCATTACATTTATTGCATTTTTTCTTACTGTTATTTTCATTTGTAGTCAGCTGATACTTTTTTCAGTGATGTATTATTATATTCTTCTGTATTATTATTGACTATATAGTGCTTAGTTACTTAAGAGCTTTAATAAACTTGAACTTAGCTCAATTTCATATTAGTAACAGTACTTTTGTGTACTACATAATCTACTTATCAATGTCCATGGTGCAAAATGTATCACTTTCAATGATTATGTATAATTTATAGCCCGACCCCAAAACATTTAGTAAAAACATGGCCAGCAAGGCTTTATATAGTAATATGAACTATGTTCATTGCAAAGAAATGTGTGTTGTAATTCACTGTTAGACACCTTTCTCAAGCATTGATCAGTATATTATGTAGCCTAGTCAGAGTGATATTAAGTAAACCATATAGTCTCTATGCCAAATGTTTCTGAAACATGTATGATCTATAGTCTCTCCTGAAATATATTTAGCAGAGCACCCAGTTTGCAATCCAGGTCCATCTATGATTTCTACCCCAGTTTCAAATTCCCTGTAGTCCTCAATGAGCTAGATATAAGTGGATGTAATCCATTTTATAAAGCAATCTTTCATAGGTTAACTCTCATTTGGATATCAGCTATACAGGAAATATCATAAACTACAAATAAAATACATTACCATTTGTTGTATTTAAGGGCTTCTTAAATTAATTATTCAATTGCAAGTTTATGATGCACTTGGACATTCATCCTTTCCACGTTTCTGTATGGCATTTGAGTATGGTGGTATATGCAGTAAATTCCTGCACTGATTGTAACAAACAGCTGTGTAAAAAGGCAGTCATGTCATATGTTACTCTGAATATCTATAGGTGCTTTGCAGCTAAAAATAGCTAGATTGCAACTTTCTATATTCAAGTTGTATCAGGATTATTTTAACATCGTACCACTGCTTGTAGAATTAACATAAAGATGCATCCACTGGTTCTTTAACTTTCTATTCTAGTGTAGATAAGTGATTTCCCCATTGCAGTACTTAAATAAGATCAAGGTTACACTACAAATTAAGCTTTATTTTGGCAAGCATGGACATATTTTGTTTCTCTGCTTTGTTCACTTGGAGTTATTTAATGCAGTCTTTAAGCAGCTTAAAACAAAATTAGCATTCGTTGATAAATAATAATCAAAGTGTCTGCAGAATAGTGCATGCTTAGCCAATAACCAGACAGTGATAATGGGTGAGAATTTAATTCTGTACTGTGTGTCAGCCACTGGGGATGCACAAGCCAGTGCATTTCTTTGTGCCGGTCCCAAGCCTGGATAAATGGGGAAGGTTGTGTCAGGAAGGGCATCCGGCGTAAAATTTTGCCAAACCATACATGCAGAAAACAGTACAGAAATTCATACCGGATCAGTCGAGGCCTGGGTTAACAACGACCGCCACCAGTACTGTTGGCCAACAGGGTACTGGCGGAAATTGGGCTACTGTTGGCTGAAGGAGGAGAAGAGGCGGAAGGCATGCCCGAAGGCAGGTAAAGGCTAGGACTGAGATAGTGAGGGTTGGAACTTTCAATGTTGGCAGTATGACTGGTATAGGGAGAGAGCTAGCTGATATGATGGACCGAAGGAAGGTTGGTATATTGTGTGTGCAAGAGACCAGATGGAAGGGGAGCAAGGCTAGGTGTATCGGAGGCGGTTTCAAATTGTTTTATCATGGTGTGGATGGAAGGAGAAATGGCGTAGGCATTATCCTGAAGGAACAGTATGTTAAGAGTGTTTTGGAGGTGAAAAGAGTGTCGGATAGAGTGATGTTTATGAAGCTGGAAATTGATGGTGTAATGATGAATATTGTTAGTGCATATGCTCCACAAGTTGGGTGTACGATGGATGAGAAAGAAAATTTTTGGAGTGAGTTAGATGAAGTGGTGATGACTGTACCCAAGGGTGAGAGACTGGTGATTGGAGCAGATTTCAATGGGCATGTTGGTGAAGGGAACAGAGGGGATGAGGAAGTGATGGGTAGGTATGGTGTTAAGCAAAGGAATGCAGAAGGTCAGATGGTAGTAGATTTTGCGAAAAGGATGGACATGGCTGTGATGAATACATATTTTAACAAGAGGGAGGAGCATAGGGTGACATACAAGAGTGGAGGAAGATGCACACAGGTCAATTATATCTTATGTAGAAGGGCCAATCTGAAGGAGTTTGGAGACTGTAAAGTAGTGGCAGGGGAAAGTGTAGTTAGGCAGCATAGGATGGTGGTTTGTAGGATGACATTGGTGATCAAGAAGAGGAGGATGAGTGTGAGGGCAGCACCAAGGATCAAATGGTGGAAATTGAAAAAGGGTAATTGTGAGGTGATGTTCAGGGAAGAGTTAAGACAGCCACTGGGTGGCAGTGAAGAGTTACCGAATAGCTGGGTAACTACAGCAGAGCTAGTAAGAGAGATGGCTAGAAAGGTGCTTGGTGTGACGTCTGGAAAGAGGAAGGAGGACAAGGAGACCTGGTGGTGGAATGAAGAAGTACAGGAGAGTATACAGAGAAAGAGGTTGGCGAAGAAGAAGTGGGATTGTCAAAGAGATGAAGAAAGTAGACAAGAGTATAAGGAGTTGAGGTGCATGGCAAAGAGAGAGGTGGCGAAGGCTAAGGATAAGGCGTATGAAGAGTTGTATAAAAGGTTGGCCACTAAGGAGGGAGAAAAGGACCTGTACTGATTGGCTAGACAGAGGGACTGAGCTAGTAAAGATGTGCAGCAGGTAAGGGTGATAAAGGATAATGAGGGAAATGTACTCACAAGCAAGGAGAGTGTGTTGAGCAGGTGGAAAGAGTACTTTGAGGGATTGATGAATGAAGAGAATGAGAGGGAGAGAAGGTTGGATGATGTGCGGATAGTGAATCATGAAGTGCAGTGGATTAGCAAGGAGGAAGTAAGGATAGCTATGAAGAGGATGAAGAACGGAAAGGCTGTTGGTCCCGATGACATACCTGTGGAAGCATGGAGGTGTTTAGGTGAAATGGCAGTGGAGTTTTTAACTAGATTGTTTAATGAAATCTTGGAAAGTGAGAGGATGCCTGAGGAATGGAGAAAAAGTGTTTTGGTACCAATTTTTAAGAATAAGGGTGACGTTCAGAGCTGTAGTAACTACAGATGGATTAAACTGATCAGTCACAGCATGAAGTTATGGGAAAGAGTAGTGGAAGCTAGGTTAAGAAGGGAGGTGATGGTAAGTGATCAGCAGTATGGTTTCATGCTAGGAAAGAGCACTACAGATGCGATGTTTGCTCTGAGAGTGTTGATGGAGAAGTACAGAGAATGTCAGAAGGAGTTGCATTGTGTCTTTGTGGATTTAGAGAAAGCATATGACTGGGTGCCTAGAGAGGAGTTGTGGTATTGTATGAGGAGGTCGGGAGTGTCAGAGAAGTATGTAAGAGTGGTACAGCATATGTACGAGGGTAGTGTGACAGCGGTGAGGTCTGCGGTGGGAGTGACAGATGCGTTTAAGGTGGAGGTGGGATTACATCAAGTATCGGCTCTGAGCCCTTTCTTATTTGCAATGGTGATGGACAGGTTGACAGACGAGATCAGATAGGAGTCCCCATGGACTATGATGTTTGCAGATGACATTGTGATCTGTAGTGAGAGTAGGGAACAGGTGGAGGAGACCCTGGAGAGGTGGAGATATGCTCTAGAGAGAAGAGGAATGAAGGTCAGCAGGACTAAGACAGAATATATGTGTGTGAATGAGAGGGAGGATAGAGGAATGCTGAGGATGCAGGGAGTAGAGTTGGTAAAGGTGAATGAGTTTAAGTACTTGGGATCAACAGTTCAGAGTAATGGTGAGTGTGGAAGAGAGGGGAAGAAGAGAGTACAGGCAGGATGGAGTGGGTGGAGAAGAGTGTCAGGAGTGATTTGTGACAGATGAGTACCAGTAAGAGTGAAAGGGAAGGTCTACAAGAGGGTATTGAGACCAGCTATGTTATATGGGTTGGAGACTGGCATTGACAAAAAATCAGGAGTCAGAGCTTGACGTGGCAGAGTTGAAGATGTTAAGATTTGCACTGGGTGTGATGAGGATGGACAGGATTAGGAATAAGTATATTAGAGGGTCAGACAAGATTGGAAGATTTGGAGACAAAGCCAGAGAGGCAAGATTACGTTGGTTTGGACATGTGCTGAGGAGGGATGCAGAGTATATTGGGAAAAAGATGCTAAGGATGAAGCTGTCAGGTAACAGGAAAAGAGGGAGGCCTAAGATAAAGTTTATGGATGTGGTGAGAGAGGACATACAGGTGGTTGGTGTGACAGAGCAAGATGCAGAGGACAGGAAGAAATGGAAACAGTTGATCTGCTGTGGCGACCCCTAACGGGAGCAGCCAAAAGAAGAAGACTGTGTGTCTGTGAAGTAAACACCTTAACCATTATGTTAACCCCCACCCCTAACCCCTTTATTTAAAATCACATTAATGCAGGCTTAGAGCAATTAAAGTACTCACCAACCTTATAATCAGGGCCACACTTCTGTTTAGCTCTGTCAGGTCCAGCAGTCTAGTTATTTAGTTCTTACCATGACCAGTGGAATGTTGAGGACTTGTTTCATGGCACTTTTCATTTCTTACTCTGGCACTGAAACAATAGGGTGGGTTTGTCAAACATCTGACCAGAATAACCCTAAAGGTGCAGAGCTGAAAGATTTAGTAAGACTTTTTTTTTAACAATCTCCCCACAATGTCTGTTTGTGATTAGCAGGGATTATCTTTCATTGGTGTTTTATAACAACTGCCTCCTAGCAGGAGATCTCTAGATAAGGGCCTTAGCACATTCCAGTGAGTCTTTTTCATTTGAAAAAAGTCTGCAATAAGCGTTATGATTTCCAAGTATCTCAAAAAGCTCAGGTGAGCTGTTTCAGCAATCCTGGACAGTCACCAAGCAAGCAGTGCAGAAAGCCTGAAGGTGTAATTTTACAAAATATTCCAGCATTTGCCAGTGGATATAGTGGGTACAAGGAGTCACATTTGAACAACAAAAATATCATTGTTGTTTTGTCCAGTCTGCAATCAAAGGCAGTAAATATTAAACTGTTAAAGATAGCTAAGCAAGACAGACACACACACACACACACACACACACACACACACACACACACACACACACACACACACACACACACACACACCACACAGACACACACAAAAACTCACACACAAACACACAGAGACATGCATGCGCATGTGCACGTACACACACACACACACACACACACCACACAGACATACACAAAAACTCACACACAAACACACAGAGACACACACACACACACACACACACACACACACACACACACACACAGACACACAAAAACTCACACACACAGAGACATGCATGTGCAAGTACACACACACACACACACACACACACACACACACACAAAATCTCACACACAAACACACAGAGACACAGAGACACGCATGCGCATGTGCACGTACAC
This sequence comes from Protopterus annectens, assembly GCF_019279795.1. Lineage (NCBI taxonomy): Eukaryota > Metazoa > Chordata > Ceratodontiformes > Protopteridae > Protopterus > Protopterus annectens. Next base: position 1,403,763,891 of record NC_056745.1, read on the forward strand.
ACACACACACACACACACACACACACACACACACACACACACACACACACACACACAAAAACTCACACACAGAGACATGCATGCACATGTGCACGTACACACACACACACACACACACACACACACACACACACACACACACACACACACACACCACACAGACACACACAAAAACTCACACAGAGACACGCATGTGCACATATACCCACACACACACACACACACACACACACACACACACACACACACACACACACACACACACACACAGACACACACAAAAACTCACACACAAACACACAGTGACATGCATGTGCATGTGCCCGTACACACACACATACACACACACACACACACACACACACACACACACACACACACACACACACACACACACACCACACAGACACACACAAAAACTCACACACAAACGCACAGAGACACGCATGTGCACATACACACACACACACACACACACACACACACACACACACACACACACACACACACACACACACACACACACACACACACACGATAATTTTACTTTGACACTTTACTGAAGACCTAACATGTCAGACATGTTACATAAGCCACACCCAAGTTGCTTGTCACTGTAAAGCTGTAACACCTACTGCCATGCATAGTATGAATATTCCCTTTTTTACTGAAACTTTCTTACTTTTAGAACTATTGTAAAAGGTTATAAACAAAGAAATAGTTATACCAGTATAGCTCAATTTATAGGACTCGTGCAGCTACAAAATGATCATTTCAACACAATGAACTTTGTTTTGAACTACGTGCAGTCTCAATATCTGAAACACTAGAGTGCTTTAGTCACAATATAGCTTGGGTCTGTCCTTAATTCAATAATGACCATTTCAGTTAGCAGTGCTGATGTCTACTGTTTGACAAAGTTCTGTTCTGGAACACGGTCCACTCAGACTAGCTTCAGAACTGGACAAAGTATATGATGTTTTTTGGCAAGTTCACCAAGTCTCTCCCTGTTTCCCAATGTGGCAGCATGTTGAGTATTTTTATAGTATCAGATTCTCCTGTACACCTGCAAATTGTCATCATGAATAATGTACAATATCTGCTTATAGGAATAAACAATCACAGTGGCTTTTATTTCCTAAAGCAGACACTTAGACCATTGTTATCCTCTTTGCTTTCTTCAAAGGTGATATATTCTTGGCAGGTTTGTCATAATGCAGCTTCTGTTGTAGCTTTCTCCTCTCTAAGAACTCTAGAACTGATTGTCCACCATCTGGAACTAATGGTAGAAGGGAAATAAGAATTTAGATCTCAGACTTCCGACCATGAGAAGCTGTATTGATAATGTTCATATTATTGATATGCATACCTTTCCATTCATTAAGGATACATAATAGTATACCTATTCCAAACATTCATATTGTTTGAGGATATTTTTAACCGATGAAATTATTCTCTCTATTCAACTGAGAGTATCAGAGTTGAAGTAAAATGTAGAAACCATACCTCTTAAGTGCCCTGACATGGGCAAGTCATCTTGACTCACTTTTCATCCATCTCTGTTTGCAAATTACAAGTCCTGGATCTGATTTTGCAGCACCCATCCTGACCACAAGTGTTGACTGACACTGCAAAGACAGCTGGTCCTCCTAGCTACATAGATCACTGTATACTCCCGTACATTTCTCATCTTGGCTCCTCCTAACTGACTGACTTGGCCTTTTAAGGGAGAGAAAAGGGAGTTAGACAGAATTGTCTGTCTGCATTGTATCTTTTCTATTATGTGTCATCAAAAATTATTTTCCTGGTCGCTTTACTACCTGAAGGTAAACACTTTCATTCATAAGTTGCTGACATAGATGATAAATATGTGAAACGGCTTTTCATTTAGATTATATTTACAAGTAACACTTTTCAATTGGCACTATTGGAGTGTCATTTAAGTTATGCTAGCTTATGTTCAGAGCCATGGCAAAGAAACTTGTGGGGGGGATGACTGGCAGATTTGCTGAGGTGCTGATTGCTTCCTGGATATAAGTGCAAACATTCTCGGTATACATTTAATCAGCTGTCATTGTGCTTTCATACTTAATTAAATGCTTAAATAACAGTTAGTATGCAAAGACAGCAAAGAGTTGTTCTGTAAAAGCATAATACCTCTTTACTATCTTTTCTACATTGTATAAATGAAAGTGACTTGCAGTTTGTAAATAGATGTGAATAGAGCAAACAGGACCTGAGAGCTATGGTGACTGTTTACATTTATTTGTTCATCTTCAATTATTTTGGTTGAAGATATCAATTTTGGCTAAAGGTCTTATTTATTTATTTATTTATTTATTGTTGGTTTTCTTGGTTGAAAACCTGTTTTGTATCACATGTTTAGCAAACCTGAATATCATTTTTCTCCCTTTCTTTTTTCTTTAAATGACAACAGCATTCAAAAAAATGGTGAGAACTTATTGCAGCTTGTCACAAATGTTTTTTATACCTGCTGTCAGCTGCGAGACTTAGCTGCTTGCATACATCTACAGGCTATCACTAATATTTGCCTTGCTGCATTATATCTTTAAGCTAAAATATATAAAAAACATGCATCTAAAAGTGTGTTTACAGGTATACTGAGGTGTATATTTTGAAAATATATTTACAAGGTGTATAAAAAGCAGATCCACAAGTGCTTGTGTCGACACACAGTGGGGAATTTACAGAGAAGGGAATAGAGGAGCACATTTTTTTTTAAGATTCTGATTGGTGTTCAACTTTAGAGATATACCAAATAGGTTTTGCACATTGTTTTTTAAGGACACTTCCTGGTTAAAAAGGGAATCATTGTTAATGTTACATACAGTGTCATAAATCATATTGTTGATGCTGGGCCATGTTGAAATGTGATGAGTACTTGTTTATGACATTTTTTGCATGGTATTGCAAGGATTGGCTATTGTTTGACATTTAAATATGAAACACTCATCAATGTAGCACTGACATTTGATTAACATTTAATTAATTTGCTTTGTTAACGATGTAAATTAACTCATCCTAAACACACTGGACCATTTTCAGTCATGACCCGAGCAAAATGGCAACCACAAACATGCAGCAGTATATACATGAACAAGAACAAATTATATAAATACACATTAGTGAATTAGATGCATACATAGTTACTAGCTCAGCATTTCTTTTACTCTAAACAAGTATGAATTTGTCTAATAATTTGAACAAAAAGAAATAACATTCACTGAGAAACACAGCAAAAACAGAAATAATCATGACAATGATAGCAGTGACAATTATCCCTCAATATATCTCCTAATAAAAGAAATGTTTACAGATTTTCAAAATTATATCAGCTGTTATGGGATGAACTCCTAAGCTACTGCTAGTCATTTAAGGGTATATTCCTACAGAGTAGAGTATTTGGAGATGTGGCTTAAGCAGGATCTCTATGGACAGCTGCACTTGTATCCATATGTAGAGTGATTTTTAGCAGTTTTTGAAATATTAGAAGGATGTCACTGTTTTGAACATTTTGTGACAATGCTTACAAATGCTAGAAGCAACTTTGCTAAATGATTTTAATTCCAGAGATAAGGTAAATGGAGGTCTTTGCAATTGAAAGCTCTTCTGGCTTCTCAAATTTTAAGTGGAAATTCTAAAAAAATATATATTTCTAAGTGGGGGGAAATACTATTCATTCCTTAGATTGAAGATGAATTATCCCTAGCCTTCACTGACATCCATTTAATTTTCTGTAGGGTAACAGTCTTTTTAAATTTCTCCAAATCTTTTGGGTTTCTAATACTATGATGGGAATGGACACCATTCTTAAGTTAAAGTATGATTAAAGTTCATGAAATTATTATTTCAATCTTTGATGTTAGCCAAAAGTGCTTTTTGCAGCACTTGCTATGTGCACAGTAATGACTCCTTCTGCAATTTGTATGGGGTTACATGGATTGGTAACATATCTAAATATAATTGTAGATTATTTTTTAGAAGATCATTTGTTCCTACTACTATTGGATCTGTCTGGGTATCTTTCTTCCACATTGCTCTCATTTCTGCCTGCATATCCTGATATGTTATGACTCTATGTCTCTCTGTACACAAGACACTGTAGTCACTAGGTATAGCAATTTCAATGATTAATGCTACTTTTGTCTTCTTTACTTGGATCACTATATCCAATCACTATATCCATTTTTCTAGCATCTATATTTTGAACTGTTGGTAATGTGTGATCCCATGCGATATAAACGTCATCATTTTCTATGATGCTTTGTGACTCATGTTTCCAGTGTTTCCAGCCACTTCAATCCCATAATGTTTGCAAAATCCCCAGTGCAACAGTCTTGCAACATTATTATGCCTTTCAGTATACAGTCCTTTTGCCATTAGTATGTCACAACCAACAACAAGGTGTGCAATTGTTTCCAATTCGGTTTTACAAAACCTATGTTTGTCTGTTTCCCCCACGTGTTCAATGGACTTTGTAAACTAGCATATACATACCCCACTATCTTGGGCTGCCAATATTAACCTTTCATCTCTTGGTTTGAATTCACCTTTCCTTAACTATTTCTGCATTCATTCCTGATCAACATGAAGTTCTTCCAGAAGTTTTCTATACTTGCAACTATATTTATGCTTTTCCCACATTTCTTGCCTTTTCATCTGGTCCTTTACCTTATATTCTTTCTTTGTTTTTTTTTTTTTTTTTGGCATATTCAGTTACTGCCTGATTTTTATCTACTTCTGGTTTGATTTCCATTTCTGCTTGATGCCGATATGCTTTTGCTAAATTAAGCAGAGAAGTCATCTTAGATTTATTTTCCTCATGTTTCAAAACATTCACTACATTTGGGTCTTGTGAGGTCAGCAGATATGTATGGAGTCTCACAATTGCAGATCTAGACATGCAATCAGTTTCAAGGAGGCCCATCCCTCCTTCAGAACGGGGAATATATAATCTTGGTATACAGTGATTTTTATAAATCATTTGGTGAGCATGAAGCATCCTTCTTGTTTCCCTGTCTAATCTATCCAACACATTTTGGGGCTAGTCAATCAGTCCAAATCTGTAATTTAGGACAGGAAGAGCAAATTAGTTTATAACTTGGATTGTGTTCCTAGATGTCAATGCTGTTTTCAGAATTAATTTAAGTCTTCTAAAGTATTTCTTACTAAGTTTCATTCACATTTGTTCATGTTTTATTGTTGATCCTTCATCAATTCCCAAATATTTATTTACTCCCTCTTGCTTAAGTTCTTTTAAATCATATTCTTGTCCCAAACTGATGTTTTCCTGCTTTAAACATTGCTTTTGCACTCATCAAGACCAAATGACATTCTTATATCATCTGAAAAGGTTTTGACTACCTGCAGTTGTGCTTTCAGTTCCTCATCAACAACGAGAAGATGAGAAGTCTTTACACATTGTTGTTTTCTAGGAGCCAAATTATAGCCATGGCATAAGCTGTTAAGTAAACAGTTTAATGGGTTAATGGCAAAGCAGAATAGCAACGGTGACAGAGATTCACCCTGGAATATCCCTCTTTGAATTTTTATCCCTGGGATAATAATCTGCCCATTATTATGCCTTAATTGCAAAGTGCTCTGCCATTATTTCATTGTTACTGCAATGTAGTCTATCAGTGTAGGTTGTATCTTATACATTTTTAAGCACACTTTTATCCATGAATGTGGGTTACTATGAAATGCTTTTTTATAGTCAATCCATGACATACATAAATTCTTCCTCTTTTTTATAGTTCTCCAGTATGGCTTTATTTAACAACAAATGATCCTTTGTTCCATATGACTTTCTTTTATTGCTCTTTTGTTCTACTGCCATAATTGAGTTTTCTTCTAAATGACTATAAACTCTGTCAGCATCAATTCCCATGTGTAATTTATACGTCGTTGGAAGGCAAGTTATTGGTCTATAATTTTTAGGGTAGCGTTCAGGTTCACTCTTAAGTAGGAGCATTGTTTTGCTTGTTGTTAGCCAGGTTGGTGTCTGTTCAGGTTGTGCATATAAATAGTTTTTACTCATAGCTAAATCTTCATGCAAAGATGTTAATACGTTTAACCAAAAGGTAGGTACTGCATCTGGGCCTGGGGCTTCCAGTTAGAGGCTTTTCTTAACTTTGTTTCAATCTCTCTGGTTGTTAATTCATCCCATTTCATATCCTGCAATCAAGGGAGCCCGCAGGATTTTTTTCAGGGGGTGCAAACCCGGACCCCCGCCACGCAGCACCCTCCCCAAAACCCCACACCCAGCGCCCCCCCAAACACCCATTCCATTTTCCCATTACCTGGATATTTCTCCACAGTTGCTATAAACACTGTTCAAATCTCTCAGTGTGCATACTGTTTTCTGCTTTACTTCAACAATGATTAAAGATATTTGGATTTAATATATTTCAAATTTTATCGCACAAACACTGACAGACATTTGCTAAACCTAAACAAAGCAATAGTCTTACAATGAAAACAGACTTTGCATTAAGAATTCTCTACCTTTGAAACTCACATTCACTGAAACAGCATTGAAATCCACATTCAAAGAAAATCCGTCTGTCCAGTGGTAGGTTAAGCTTACCTTTGGGCTGTTTTCAAATCATAGGCCACTTGCACACAGTTTTAGAGCCATGCACAATTAACACATAACGTATAGCCAAGACAAGTTATATATTAAACTAACTATAGCACTGATAACTGTACAAAAAAACTGGAAAATAAATCCATTCCAGATTCCTGTCTGGGCAGTATATTAACCATGCCACATAGCATTTTAATAGTTTGGCCCTTTCAGGATTAAGAGAAAAAAATGCAGCTACAGCTGTGATGTAGACACACTCTATGTAATCCTGCATAGCTATACTGCTAAACATGTTGTAAATTAAAGAACCCCAGTCTTTTAAGTCACAGCTCAAACAACACCCAAGACAATCCTGGATCTGTCAATGTCTGTTACCTGGTTACTGGTACGTGTACATCCACACTCACATACCGAGCCTCATAAAACTCTCACATATAAAGAAACTTAAGAAATACTATGTGGAAATTTTACTTGGAAAGAAACTCATAAAATAAAATATTGTTTTTTTATTATTATGTTTAATGTCTTGTCTACTAAAAACAGAAGCTCCCTACTTTGCACTGTAACTGCATTACCTGTCTGGGCCTGGCATAAACAGAAACTGCTTTTTGTAAACCCAATTTACTGCAGCAACTTTATATACTAATGCACAAATTACTGGTGTGATTGTTACATATCCTGCATAGTGCATACTTTACAATTATAATTTCTATAACCAAGTACTTGTCTTTACTTACGTATCTGTCATATGGAGCTTTTCTTCCCGGGCCTCTACTGAAAAGGGACTATTGTACTCAGTCCAACTATCCCAGTCAACAAACTTAAAACAAAATAATAAAATAAATAAATACTACATTTTCATAACTTTGCATGGTATACTTTGACATTGTAATGGTGCATGGTTCTACATTACCCCTGCCTTGCTTATAGGCAGTCAGAGCGTTGAGGACATTTCCAGTAATTCCCTAAGCCAACCCCCTGGTTAACATGAGCACATTTATCCCCACACAGCTTCCTACACCATCCCCATGCGTGGACACTACCACTTATGTGCTAATGTATCACCAGCAACTTGAGATGGCTAAGCTCAAATCCCCGGTACTATTTATGATGTTGTGCAAACCTGTATTTGTATGCCGGCAATCAGACGGCAAACCACAACTCCCGCTACCGAGATGGAACCGCTAACATCAGCAGCTCATTCTCATTGTTTCCTGCCTGTGTCTTCCAGTTCCCAAGCAACTATGTGAACTTGCTTCATCTAGTCATAGTCGGAGCTTTTCCCTCCCAATACTGCAGATCTGGGTTCATTAGAATCTTACACTTAGTCATCAGATTAGAGTACAGATTAAAAAAAATTAAAATGATGTCTGAAGAAGTTTAATATTCATTTAAATGAAAGCGCTAACATTTTAATATAGTTTTATTTTTGGAATAAACCTTGCGATCATTTTATACTTCTAAGTGGTGGTTCGTCTTTGTGGATTTAGCTGACACGTTGCCTGCTTTTTTGTTTTCGTAAGTTTATCAATGCAGTTTGTGGTTTTTACTCATTGAAATTAGTTTCTGCTTTCATATTTTCTTATACATTAGTCTTCTTGGACATTTCTGTCACCCGCTGTTACCAACTGTTACTACAGATCTTGCAGTAACAGAATGACACCTCCATTACAAACCACACCAGCAATGTCTGAAAAACAATACAATGAATGCATAGGTGTAAAATGTAACTGCCATAAAGGGGAAAAAGTATAAAATGGTTTGTGGCAGGTTTTCCACTGTTTGAAAATAACAAACTTATTAAAAGCTATGCAGCCAATACAATGCAGACCTTCCTACCAACCGTTAATGAAACTGAAAACACTCATGTCAGGGGTTTTAGCTGTTCCATGACCAACACAAAAATGTCATCAAATGTCTACAAGCAGAATCCACTGAGATAAATGCAAGGTGCACAGGAAAGTAAAAGGATCTACACCTTCTAGACAGTTACATTACACTGATGTGACAGACTGATATACCAATGAATCCCCCCATTTCTCTAGGGTAAATATTCCACTATAAGTAAAGCAGAGAAGCACTAGTGCCATGTAGATCATTTTACAGACAACCTCAAATTCCTCTTCTCCATTTTTCTGTCTAGTGATACCATACTTAAGGGTGGAGGAGAGTTTTGAATATGGTTTATTAGCTAGGCTTGTAATGGTCTGTCGACTGACTGCATAGTACTTTTCTATAAAATTTCTAAAGGCATCAGAAGGTTTTAACAAGACAACAATATTTCACTGTGTTATTCACAAGGACGGTATGCTTTGGTTGTCACTGTACATGAAGCAACAAGCCAGTGAAGTTTTAAAATCTCATTTAAAATACTGCAGGAGTGTGAATGTGCTGCATGTGCCAAAGTCAGTGCACCAAAACTATCTTTGCGCATTGACAATTACAGCAGATTTGTGCAGCCCTTCAAAAAAAACAGTGCTGGCAAGAAGACACACATTACTTTAAGTGATTTGATGGCAACCAAAGGATTTGTGCAGGCAAACAACACAAACTGATTTTCCACATTCTGGGCGGGATGTAAAATATGTCTAATGCAATGAGAGATGGAAAGAATACAGCACACCTTCCAAGCATAAAAAAATTCAGAGTCAATCCATGTTAAACATGCATATTTCATAATCCTTTGCGTGATTATTTATAAAACATACAATATTGTCTTGGAAATATTCTCCCGTACTATAGATGGCATACATTTATAGAAAGAGGATGCTACACTAATTTCGTCTGCAATCAGAGGAACTAGATACTGATGAGTACATTTTGGATCTATGGGTTTAAATAACATTGCTGTGGCAGTCATCTGCATTGGTCTCTCCACTGGCCGCAGGAACCACGGTCCACCTTCTGGAACGTGGAAGGCCCAAAAAGGCCAGAAGAGTTAAACTTAACTAGTAAGGGCTAATGGGCAATCGGGCATCGTGGATATGTCGGGGAAGCTACTCTGCACCTACAGCAGTACGGGCATTGGGATAGGAATGGGAATGGGATGGCAATGGAATGGGGAGGGCACTAAACACTAGGGAAACTATTAGACACTTAGTCTCAAGTGCACCGCTTTCACATTTGGCGCCAAGCTAGAAGGTGCCATTCAATCTAACAAAAAAAAATATATACCTCAGCTGGGATCTTCTTTCTTGTCTCTGACTCCAGCTCCATGTGTGATTAACCTAATTGACAGTTTCAATTGTTCAAAACTGCATGGTGCTGCACTCTTTGTCTTACTTTTATCACAAAATTAAATCTTTGGCCCGGGATACCACCAAATACCATCTGCGATCTGCCAACTGCCTGCTGCTGCCCAGTTTCATCAAAACTGCACTGTAATAGTTAACAATCGGGGTCGAGGGTGCAGTTTGAGGAGGAATTGAAGCTTGTCCATGACTCGTCATATGGATCCACCCACTTTCATCAAAACTCTATTGCAGCTGTTAACGTTCAGTTTGAGGAGGGATTGAGGCTCGCTTGAGATATGGATCATGTCACTGCAACCTGCCAACCTCCAATAACATTACATATCCTCCTCTGATGCAGTTTCACAGAAGAAAAAAAAAGTAAGTTGAAATGGAAAAATGTACAGTTTTGCCAGTAAATGTTCTGATTTCAACAAATCACAAATAACTTTAGTCAAAATCAAGGGAGATGCAAGTGCTCCCCCTTGCACCTGCCTATGGGCGCCCTTGCCTGCACCTTTAAACTTCTTATTCTTTCTTTTACTTCTTCTATCCAGTTAGCATCTGTGTTATGTTCCACAGGATCTTCATAGATACTTCTCCAAAATATATCTATTTCCTCTTTTTTGGCAGTCTTTCAATTCCTTTTACCTTGTTTCCCAATTCTCTACAAAACATTTCTGGGTCATCAATAAATTGCTTATTTTATACTTTTCCTTTACTAAGTTTTTCTGCCTGTGCTGAAATTTGTAGTTTGTTATTTGTGATATTGCATGATAGATCCTGGTCTGTTCTAATACTGCGCACTGCTTTTATCACATCTATCTTTCTTAGTATTTTTGTTGAGCTATTCCTTCTTCTATAGCCCTCTAACAGTGACACTTCTTGTCTTAATTGCTTTATAGTTTTCTTTATGCGATACTTCCATGATGGTATTCGATTTCTCCCCTTCCTTTCCCTCACTACCCTGTGTTCTTGTGGTAGAACATTATCAGTTATTAATTTAGCAGCACAGTAATATATCCTGTTTACTTCTGTTATATTGCATGGATCTCTATGGACAGTCCTAATTACTGCATTCATTTGTTTTATCAAACTTCTACTTTTTGGGTTTTATTGACCTTCTGCAGTGTATTTCTCTCATTGATCTTAATATAGCTGTCTATGTCTATTAAATCAAGCAACTCTTCTCTTAGCTCATTTTCTTCCAAACTGAGGGCACATCCCTTGTTTTCCATTTCCTGTGGGTATTCTATAGAAAGTTCTATAGCATCTTCCTGTGGCACCTTTTCTTCAATTTCATCTTGTGCCATACGTTGCTCTGTCATATGGGAACTCACTGGCCTATCACTCCTCAACATTGACTGCATCAGAGTTTCTACAGTTTCCTGTTTCTTTCCCTGCTGCCTAGCTTCAGGTGAATGTTTGTACTGGTTTCATGTGAAAGGCTCCAAAATATTTTGATATGGCGCCTGACTTATTGCTTCCTGTTCCACTGTTTTCCCCTTAATTTGGATATCCATTGCTCTATCCTGTTGTGGTGCTTTCTGCATTCAATTTCTACACTGAATCCTTCACTTTGCAAGTACTCCATAACCTCAGATTCTATTTCTTTAACTTCTCCATTACTAATCTCCTTTTCCTCTCTGTGTTCCTGTTTTTTGTACTGTAAAGTTTTCCATGTCTGGATTCCTTTGCCTGTATTTCTCTTTGAATATCTTTGGTGCTGCTCTTTTTGTATTAGTTAGTTTTGCTTTTTCCTTTGTATAAATATTACACCATATTAAATCTATTTTTCTTTCCCATGTCCATATTTCTTCTTCAGATGTCTCCTGTTCTTCCTGTTTCTCCTTACTTTGGGGACTCACTCCATCATGCTGTGATGTAACCTGTGTTACACCTTCTACACCAAATATTTCACTTCACAGGCACTCCATAACTTCAACTTCTATTTTTTTATCTCCTCCTTTACTAATCTTCTTTTCTACATTCCATATTTGTGATATTATTTTTTTATTGTGAAATTTTCCATATCCAGATGCCTTTGTCTGTATTTCTCTTTGAATATCTTTGGGGCTGCTTTCTTTATTTTTATTAATTTGGCTTTCTCCTTTGCATAAATATTGCACCATATCAGATCTCTCTTTCTTTCCCATGTCCATATTTCTTTTTTATATTTTTCAAATATCTCTAGGTTTTATTATTTCGCACTTCCTCAGATGCTTCCTTTTCCAAACAGATCAAAGTTTCTTGATGTATATATTGTTTTTCACAAATCTGTTGTATTAATGAATGCAAATTTTCATTTGAAGCTTCTGACAGTTTTTCTTGCAGAAGGTTTTTCTTTCCTCTAATTTCTCTCTTAATCATTTTGTATATCTTGTATCTGGAAATTCTGGGCTTTTTGCATAATAGTAACAATACATAGTTTCTTTCTTATACTCAGTAGTCCACTCTATCGTTTTTATGGCTCTTCTTTGGCCTATCAGTTTTTGTGATTTTTGTGGACTGCTACTTCCTTCTACAACAGGCGGCCATCCTCCCCCTGGGCCTGGCCTGTCCCCATTGTAGGAATGTTTCTGTATTTTGAGGATTCTACACTGTCATATTTTCCAGTCCTGGCACCAGTGTGCCTACCATGATTTGTGCACCGAACTATCTCTTTTAGTTTTTGACCTACTTCTGTCCATGATATATGCTATATAAATACAGTCTATATATCAGTGTCGCCTTGGTGAGATTTTGTGGAAACAGAGTCCACCTATAGAAGGTACTCATTAAGACTTGAGGATGAATTCAATTTCAGCTCTACTATTCTCCTTTGCTTGCTGACTTTTCATCTCTCCGTTCGGACCCCTACAACAGGGGTAGGGTAACATAGTGATGTTAATGATTATGGTTCAGATATTCAAATCTTATCATCTTAGTCACTACAGCTGTATCATAGCTGTAGTGTTTGGAGAATGGAGTCCTATAACTGGTAAAGCATATTCATCTTGGTAGAGGTGTACTGATTGCAACTGTCCATCTAGCTTTAATGATAAAGGATGGGACATTCTGTATTACATTTTCATTTGGTTAAGGACTTTAGTAATTTGTTGCACTGTGTGCTTGGTTAAGGTTCATGTTTGGTCCAAGATAATGCCCAGATACTTTGGATTGATGACACGAGGTATGGGAGTTTATGTAGATCCTTAATTAGCAAATATATGGTGTTAGTTTTTTAATGTTTCAGAAACATCGTTACTGTGAATCTGTTCCTCCCCTTCAAAATAGTTCAGGTCTAAGCACACTCATCTTGCCCAGGTACATAGACCAAACAATGAACATGGTGAGGTATTGCATTCCTCATATATATATATATATATATATATATATATATATATATATATATATATGTTGGAATATTCTCCCATCAGACCTAAGGCAAATAATAAATCCGAAATACTTCAAAGCAAATATAAATGCTCACCTCTTGCATTCCAAACTATGCTCTTGCCACTCTCCACCTGGCTAAACATTGTTACAACTCTAGCCATCTGTACTCTGTCTGTAGTTTAATTTTGATCTTCACTCATAAACTAAGATTCTGATATTTCATTAGAAGAACCAATAGCTTAGCCACATCTAGAAATTCTTAGCAAACAATCTGCTATTTAGTAGTGATGCCCCAGACATATTGTACTCCAACTTTCTATTAACTTTAAGTTGAAGCATTTTGAATTTATTATCTGTCTTAAGTCTTCTGGGAGAATATTCCAACATTTATAAATATATGAGGAATACAGTACCTCACCATGGTTATTGTTTGGTTTAAATAAATAAAAAAAAAACGATTTAAATAAATATACAAATTAATAGTTGGTCTGTTTTTACACAGTTCCAAAGTATAGGGGGCTCAAATAGAGACATAAAATCGTCAAGAAATGGAGAGTTATTTCACTGTATTGCTGGACCTGAAATCTTCTTTAAGTCTTGGTGAGCACCTTCACATGATGGACCCAGTGTTTATAAAATCTCACTAAAATGACACTGATATATTATGGAGAAAGGTGGGTTAAAAAAAGACTGGATGCACAGATCCCCGGATAACAAAATGTACAGTAGATTCCTCAGACATTGGTACATTTGTACCATAGGAATAGGACAGGCTGAGGGGGAGGGTAGCCCTCCTGGGGCAGAAGGAAGTAATTCATAAAAAGCACAGAATCTGACAGGCCAAAAAAGGCATAGTGATGACAATGTGGACTGTTGAGGGCAAGGACGAAATTACGTATTGTTGCTGTTATGGAAGAAGCCCAGAATGTCCAGCAAGAATGCATTTAGAAAGGTTAAGAGAGAAATTAGACGAAAGAAAAATGTTTGTACATGAAACACTGTCAGAAGTGACAAATAAAAATGTGTATTTTTTAATACAGCAGATCAATAAAAAGCATATACACCAAGAAACTTTGTCACTTCTTTTTCCAGGTGGCCCAGAGGCAGTGCAAAAATATAAAAACAAAACCCAAAAATCTTTGAAAGGTATAACATAGACACATTGACATTGGAAATAATAGAGACTTGCTATGCCATGATATGTATACAAAATAAAAATTCAAACAAATCAATATAAAAAAGCAGCTTCAAAAATATTTGAAGAGAAATGCATGCAAAGGGACCTGGATATAGAAAATGTCATGGTACAAAAAATTAAGATCCCAAAATGGAAATACAGAAAGCAAGATCAGTAAGGTAGAAGTTAAACAAATAGAGACTGAAGTGATGGACTATCTGTGAAGTGAAGGGTTTAGTGTGGAAACGCCAACACAGGCAGTGTTGTAGTATAATGGACTAGTGGTTCCCCAGATGAATGAGCAACGAGGGGACTGGGATTCATCTGAGACGATATAATCACAGAGTGCTGTTTTGGTGCCTGCTCTAGGAAATTCACATGAAAGTTTAGTTGAAGGTACATATGAAGGGAAGGAGCAGGAGACAGTGCAAACCTGATACAGGTAATGTCATTAGATGATGGGCCAATGGGTACACATATGGAGGATCACCAGATAAAGCAGGATGTATCTGAACAGGCTATGTTACATGATGATGTTCTAAATCCTTTTCTGCAAGACTTACAGGAAACAGAGAGCAACAAAGATGCTCTCAGTCTAGAAAAAAAATGATCTACGGGAAGACCAGATTGACTTAATAGAGATGGACAGACATATTAAGATAAATGAAATAAACATATTACAGAAAGTAAATAAGCCTCCAAAATGTTAAAAGACTAGTAGAAGAGATGAGCTCAGTAATCCTGACTACTAAGTAAAATTTTAAGTGATGCAACAGAAAGAAATAGGATTTACTATTGGGCAGCTAAATTAACGATGGCTAAATGCTACCACAAAAATGTAGACTAATAAAGGAAAGGAATGGAATAAGCAGACCCCATGATTCAGCAAGCAGCCGTGCAGGAATAAGTTATTCCTGCACGGCAGGGACCATTCCTGTGCACCACGGCAGTGCACCATACATATTTATGAAGGCATGCCGCCATGCTGTAAAATGGACACAGTTCTGTGTATGAGTGCAGGGGGTGTGTCTGAGAGCAGAGCTCTCACAATACATATGCCCCCCTGCACTCCAGAATTGCCGTTCGACAGTTTCAAACGAGCGAGAACTCTCATAACACCCCAACCCATCAGGGTAAGAAATCTGGACAAAGCCATAAGGGACAATCGCCCTAACAAGCCATAAAGGTGATAGAATAACAGGTTTAGCATTAGCAGGGATATTCAGAAGGGTACAAATAAAAAAAAACAGCAAATATTTTTTTTTATAAATACGATAACGTTTAAGCGTAGCTGCATGGGTTTGCCCGTTGCTTAGCTATGCTTAGTCCAGCTTTCGATCCCCACTGTAACCAATTCTTATTTTACATGTGAAAGCAGTACATGAACATTTTTTTTTTATAATTAGCTACAAAATAACATATATTTGTTAAGCAGAGTACTGTAGTAGGTCCAGATGTGAGGTGTCAGTGTAATAAAGTTATGAACCCGCCATATAAACACAAGTGCCCCATACAGTATAGTCACACATGAATAAATGTAATAAAATCACATTGGGGGATATCAGGGACAGTAAACAGATTTATAATATGTAATGTATGATGAATTAATCCCATACAGCAGATAGTCTATAAAATAAAAAATAAGCAGTGCTAAGCATTGCACAGCTCTGCTTACCAGGTGTAAGTATTGTGTAAATATGACTACTAAGCAATGAGTAGCCCAGTTAAGTGGATTTGCCCATTGGTAAGCAATGCTGAACATGCCCCTTTAAGCACTGCCAGCCCTAGCTAAGCAGGTTGCCTGTAGCTTAGCTTAGCTCAACATATTCAAAACCGTCCAATCACAGCAAAGGGTAGGAAATCAGCCATATTTAAACCCCACAGGCGGGAATATAGCTCATAACTGGTTGCAGCTTCCCACTGTAGGCAGTATGTCAGGAGTTGGTGAGGGCATGCACTTTCGGATGCAGCGCTGGAGCATACAGGAGTCCAAGGTCATGGTAGGACTCCTGGTAAAGAACCATGATGGTAAACTGCTGCAGGGCCAGTACTAGGGCGCCCAGTATAAAGCGGAAGCCTTGGACCATCTCCCCCGTGATCTCACCAGTGCCACTGGTATCCCTCAGACTGGTGAGCAGGTCCAGCACCACTATGTCAACTTGAAGAAGAGAAAGAGAGAGAGGTCTTGGACCAGTGGGTCCAAGAAACAAGGCAGAGGGTTGATATCCCAGCACTGTGTAAGTATTCATATCAAGAACTGTTTACTAAAGTCCAGCCTGTGTATGTGATGGATATGTATGCCTAAATATTTCTCTATTCCCTTTACAGCTGCAGCTGAGCGGGCTGTGAATCATGAAGCCCATGCTAGCAGGTTGCAACGGCTGCGTCGCGAGGCTGATGAGTAACAATCCTGCTTGTAGTAGTCATACCAAATAAACATAAAGTAGTAAAGTCACCTGGCAGTATAAAAACTGTGTATGGGTTGTACTGGATAAACCAGAAAATATAACAGTAATAGTCCCATACAGGTCATATTTCAATAAAGCCGTAACTGCCTGGCAAAAAAGTTCTAAATCCTGGACTGGTTGTGTTTATTCTGGTATTGTATGGCATTTAGTGTTGCAGTCTCTGAATAGTAATGTTGTGTTACCCACACTGTGCTACATAAAAAATATGTCTAGGAATGTCTGTATAACACTGTTGTAAGTACAAGGTGTGATTGTACAAACAAGAGAAACTTAGACATAAAACACTGAAGGACCAGACAGCAGTTTCTAAACAGCTCACTCTGATGAAACTCAAATTGTTGTATTTTTAGCACATACACAGCCATGGTTTGAATCCCGGGAGTGGTAGTAGTAAACTGTATGCATAATCATACCTATCGACTGTACAGATGTTTGCACAATGTCCAGATAATTGGTTCATATATTAGGCCTGTTCCTCTGTCTCCCTGGCAAATCACTGGGATGATCCCAGAATTGTAGTCACTAAATAATGACATACATTTGATCTTCAGATCTCAAATCCTTCAGGAAATGTATATTAAAACAAATCCTGTTACTCTAGCAACTCTCCAAGTTTATAAGAGCAATATTCACAATATGTCCCTATTTGTACCCCCATGTTGTTAAGCTTTGCCTAGAGTGTGTACATTAAGAGATTGAGCGGTATGTGCATAATATTAACTAGGAATCTGGGAATATGTGTAAAAACAGTCAGGTAGTGTTAACAAGCATTCCTCCACAGGTCTTTCAGATATGAAAACTGTAACTGCCTGGCAATAAAGTTTTAAATCCTGGACTCATAGTGTTTACTCTGGTATTGTATGGCCTGACATGAAGCATTCACCAACATCTGATATCAGAATAGTACTGTTGTGTCAACCGCTTTTCTCACACTGTGCTTCATAAAAATATATCTAGGAATGTCTGTATAAGACTGTTGTAATTACAAGGCCAGATTGCACAACCAAGAGAGACTTACAAAGAAAATACTGAAAGAGCAAACAGTGTCTGAATAGCTAACTCTGATGAAACAGAAATTGTTGTATTTTTAGTACACACAGCCATAGTTTGAATCCTGGGAGTGGTAGTAAGCTGTATGCATGAATCATACCTCGCAACTGTACATATTTTCCCAGAATGTCCAGATACATGGCTCATATTTTTGGCATGTTCCTCTTTTTTCCTGGGAAATCAGTGGGATGATCTCAGGATTGTAGTCACCAAATAATGACATACATTTGAGTGTCAGACTTCAAATCCTTCAGAAAATGTATATTAAAACAAATCATGTTACTCTAGCAACTGTCTAAAAGTTTATAAGAGCAATATTTAAAATATGTTCCTATTTGTACCCCCATGTTGTTAAGCTTTGTCCAGATGTTGTGCATTAAGAGATTGAGAGGTATGTGTATAATTATAACTAGGAATCTGGGAGTATGTGTAGAAACAGTCAGGTAGTGTTAAAAAAACATCCCCCCCCACAGGTCTACCAGATAAGACAAGTAGAATTTAGCTCATAAAATCATCCAAAGCAAATTTTGAGAGAAAAATAGCTAAAGACTCAAAAGACAATCATAAGGCCTTCTTTAGCTATGTTAGAAACCTGGGAGGAAACTCCCAGATATGCTCAGAACTAGTTCAAAATGATGTGAAGATTACTGATCCTACAGACATTGCCAACATACTGGCTGACAGGTTCAGTGCAAACTTCTCCCCCCCCTCCCCCCCAAAAGGAGAGATATCTATACCAAGCGATTGCAGCCCCCCAAACATCTCCAACGCCAAGTGAGAACTGCTCTCTCCAAAGCAAAAAACACAGCATCCATGGGACCTGATGGTGTCCCCGGCAGTGTGCTCCACGAACTCAACGAGGAATTAAACCCACAGCTAGGACAGCTGTTTAATCATAGTCTTACCTCTGGATACGTACCCAGGGAGTGGCACTGCAACTGTGGTCCCACTTCACAAAGGCGGTGCCTCCACCGACCCTGGAAATTACCGCCCATTAGCTTGACAAGCCTTATCTGCAAAGCCATGGAGAGGATCATAATGGACCTCATAAATAAAGACATAGGGAATTTGCAGACTTTGGATCCATCCCAGTTTGGCTTTGTCAAAGGCAGATCATGCCTTCTAAACTTGGTTGACTTTTTGAAACAGTCACCAAAGCCATTGATGAGGAAAGGCAGTCCATACAGCCTACCTCGATCTGGCGAAGGCCTTTGATACAATACCCCACTCGGGTATCATTGAAAAACTCATCAGCTTAAATGTTAACCCATACATCACAAGATGGGTTGCAAACTGGCTGAGTGACAGAACCCACAGGGTCAGAGTTGCTGGCGCCATGTCAGACTCAAAGCCTGTCACAAGTGGTGTACCACAGGGCTCAGTCCTGGGCCCACTCTTGTTTGGCATCTACTTTTCCGAAGTACAAGCAAACACAGGAGGGTTATGGCTGACAAAGTTTGCAGATGACTGCAAACTGGGCGCCATAGTAAAAAACACATCTGACACAGATATCCTTCAGAAGGGTCTCACAGAAACAGATAACTGGAGCCAGAGCCATGGCCTAAAGTTAAATGCCAAAAAATGCATAGTCATACCCTTCGGGAAAAACAAGGTTACCCCTAGCTACCAAATAGGTGGCAATCCACTGAGTACAGAAGAAGTTATCAGGGACCTGGGGACCCAGGTTGATAGTAGTCTGTCATTCGACACCCATGTAGCTAAAGTAGTTAGGAAGACCTTCTACATTGCCCACCTTATCATGAAGGGATTCTCATCTAGATCAAGGGAGGTCATAGTCTCCCTATACTCATCACTCATCAGACCAATGATTGAGTACAATGCCCCATTCGAATGTATCTGACCCGACACTTGCAGCAGCTGGAGAGGCCACAAAGTTCCTCACCAAAAGGATAAAGGGTCTCAAACATCTGTCCTATGCTGCCCGACTGAAAGAACTCCAGCTCTATTCAGTCGCACGCTTGCTCAGAGGTGACCTTTGCCTAACATACAAGGCCATGTCAAACCCAGATTTGATGAATATGCTTCACCTCAAAAATCTAGATCCGTCAGAGCCACAAGGGCGGGAGACTTAAACCTCGACATGGCTATTAATAGGACGTGCTGGAGGGATAGATTCATCACCCAAAGACTCCCTATGCTGTGGAATAAAATCCCGGTATATGTGAGGCAGAGCACCTCGCTGGCCTTGTTCAAGAGAAATCTTGACCAATGGATGGGAGATCGCAGATATACCCCAGGGATTACCTCAGTGTCACTGCTCAACAGAGGCACAGCAAAATAATGGGTATAGTTCCCCATACTAAAGGGGTGGCGTAAGCCACAAAACTATGGGCTAGGCTTGTAAATGCCCTCGGGCAGATAGCCTAGTATGAACCTATGAACCTATGAACCTATGAACCTATAAGACAGTTGAAGTATACAGAGTGTACAAACATACCACTGCCCACACCAAGGCCATAGGGTATTGTAATAATACCTGTAGAACAATGATCATTAAAGTTGTGAGTACTGCAAGGATATATAAGTTGTTAATTGATATCTCTCCCCCCACCATATCTGCAACAATAATTTAAACACACAAATCAGTGGGTATGTTTACACCAAACCTACTGTTGGGACATATGTCCTATTGTTCAATAAATATTTAAATGTGTTTCTATTCATGTTCCATGTTGAAATACTATCATTGGTGCCCTGTTACTATCAATGTAACCTGCATGCCGTTGTAATGGCTACTGTGTTCCATATATGCATGTGTTCTGTTTGCTATGCAGCTGTTCCAAATCTGGTGTTTTGGGCTAATGGGAATATCTATGCATGCTGTTATAACTAATACTGGATTATGTTGACTTTTACTAACCCACATATATTCTAAAACTGCAACACTATAGCACATTTGGGAAGGTCGGTCCCAGTGGACCCACCTCTCCCACCTTATCTGGCCATGGCACCGGGCCCCAGCATGTCTGGGACCCGCCCCGGGACCTCCTCGTCTGCTAGCCCTGCATCACCTTTGGGTGGAACTGCCTCAGGTGATGGGGCCCATCCCCCCCTGGGAGTGGGCGCGGACAGGATCCTGTCACCCAAGATCAGGTCTGGGGTCTGATGCATAGGGAGCTCTGCAGAGAATTGGAAGATTTGCTATGCCAGCTTGAAGGCCGTGTGACGCAATTGGATGGTCAGCCTGCCCCTCCAGATCAACCTCCAGTACAGCCACCTTTTGGGCTGTGAAGGTACAGTGGTGACTGCCCATGGGTGGGGTCCTCAGTCCCACTGTTACCATTTGGGGGCTTATGGCCTTCTGATTTCCAAACACCCCTCCCTGTCCAAGGTGTTTACCCCCCACATGTGTCATATACCACCCCTGTATGTCGTCTTGTCTGTCTTCTGACCCAACCTACATCCCCAAATATACCTACGATCCTTCCCCAACATCCCACTCTCACCTTAAAAAAAGGGCAATCTGCCCCCCCCCAAAAATTTCACCCCATACATAACTGTCCATTTCACACAGTGTCCACTGGACACATGTAATCTGGTCTAATTGGCTTCACAACTTATTATTGTTGTCCTTACCCCTCTCTCAGGGGTTTGAGTGTCCAGATATACCTCCAAATTCAGTATATATGCACAGCTGCTGCTGTAGAAGAAATGTACAGCTATGGACCTTCCCTACACCCGTCCTGCACATCCTTAGATGCTTTCCCTATTGTCTTTCCCTCTTTGTGCCTTATTTTTCACCAATTTTCTATCGCCCCTTTTTTCTTTTCTTTTCTTTTCTTTTAAAGAAATGAGCATGGGGGTAAGCGTGAGTAAGCACTTTTAAGCAGTAGTAAGCAGGATTAAGCCTGTTTGCATGGCGGTAAGCAATGCCTACACAGAATAAGCAATTTTCCAGCTAACTGTCTGTAAGCATATTTAACTGAAAGTTACAATTGCTTACTGCCACGCAAACTCACTTACAACTGCTTAAAAGTGTCTTAATCTCAAACTCAGGACCCTACACACCATAGCTATAGCAATTTACCACTAAGTCATCTGAGCTGTAGATATATCTGATATTTTTTCAAACATATCATGCAGCCCAGTCATTCAACAGTAGGGAAAATGCATATATATATATATATATATATATATATATGTATATATATATATATATATATATATATATATATATATATATATATATATATATATATATATATATATATATATATATATATATATATATATATATATATGTATACATATATATATATATATATATATATATATATATATATATATATAAAGTGTGATGAGAGATGTAGGGACACAGGTAGACAGAGGTCTCACCTTCGATAACCATATCGCCACAACAGTCAGGAAATCCTTCTATGTGGCACACCTCATCACTAAGGGCTTTTCATCCAGAAAAAAAGAGGTCAATGTCCCACTGTACTCATCCATCATTAGACCCATTATAGAGTACAACACCCAATTTGGTATGTACCTCACAAGACATCTGTAACAGCTGGAAAGGCTGCAGAAATATCTCACTAAAAGAATCACTGGCCTAAAGTAGGTGCCCTATGCTGACCATCTAAAAAAACTCCATCTATACTCTGTGGCATATCATCTACTCAATGGCAATCTCGGCTTAATATACAAGGCCATGTCGAACCCTGAGCTGTTGGGCATGCTCCACTTAAAAAATCCCAATCCCTCAGAGCCACATACTCCAGGGATCTAAACCTTGTCATCACAATGAACAAAACATGCTGGAGGGATAGGTTCCTGAACCACAGACTCCCCATACTCTGGAATAGACTGCCCATACATGTCAAGCAGAGTGCCTCCTTGGCCCTCTTCAAGAGGAACCTTGATGATTGGATGGAAGATAGGAAATTCACCCCGGGGATCACGTCAGTCACCCTGCTAGACAGGGGTCTAGGGAAGTAAATATTGTGGGAAGAAATATCCGGGGAATTGTTTGGCTAGGCTTGTATAGGCCCTAGGGTTGATAGCCTAGTAGCAACCTATGAACCTATATATATATATATACATATATATATATATATATATATATACATATACATATATATATATATATATATATATATATATATATATATATACATATATATTTATATATATATATATATATATATATATATATATATATATATATATATATTCAAAGTACTGAAATCTTGAATTTCAGTATTTTAAACTTACAAAGCCGGATACACACATTTCTGAAACTGGCAGAAGTGCGAAATTCAAAATACCGAAGCACGGATATTTTGAATTTCTGCTTCCGGTGGTGTGGTATTTGGATGTTTGGGTTTAATTTTGGTAAGTTTGTGTGTGTAAGTATGTTGCTTAGGGGTTTAGTGTGTGTAAGTGTGTATTGTGACTGTTATGTGTGTGCTTGAGGGACTGTAAGATGTGTGTGTGTGAGCTTCTTTTGTGTTTCTGTGCGATCTCGGAGTTAGAATATATAAGTAGGTTGGGTGTGGGCAGCGCAGGCGGGCTTACCCCCTGCTTACATGTAGTTTAGATGAATTTGTTTGATTGTGGGGGGGGGTTGTCTATGTTTATGTGTGTACTGAATGTGTAGCATAAGTGTGGGATTTTGAATTTCACAGTTGTGTGTTTTCAAATTTGTGAGTTGTGGTTGGGTTTTTGGCTTTGTGGTTTCAAAATACTGAAATTTGAGATTTCAGTATTTCGAAATTACAAAGTTGACCCATATATATATACATATATGTATGTATGTATATTTGTAGTAATACATGTCTATAATATATATATATATATATATATATATATATATATATATATATATGTATATAGTGTATTCGGACATTGGATCCACACTCTGAACCTCTCACTGAAAACATCTGACCAAAGGGACTGTAAATGGGGGTGAAGGAGCCCAAAATATGGCTCTCTTGTAATTATTGCCTCTATCCCTTCCTCCACAGCTGAACTGTTCTGCCTTGAAAAAATATAACCAGCACTTGCAAGTCTTGAACCCAGGAACCTGCACAACACAGCCACAACAAGTTACCAGTAAGCCATCTCAGCTGAAAGATACTGGGATGATTTCATTAACATATCATGCAGAACAGTCAGCCTACCATAGGGAATGTACAATGTGGAAGCAGTAAACATTCTAATGGTACACACACACACACACATATATATATATATATATATATATATATATATATATATATATGTATATATATATATATATATATATATATATATATATATATATATATATATATATATGGGTTTCCTTCAAAATACCAAAATACCAGAACATCGAAAGTGTTTTGAAGGAGACCAAAGCAACGAAACTGCAGAACACCGAAAAGCACAAAATTCAAAATCCCAGTGTTACAGGATTTTGATTTAGAGCTTTTGGTGTTCCGCTGTGGGTGAGTATGCATGTGTAAGTGTATTTGTGAGGGGTAGTACTGTGTGTAAGTGTGTGCTGTGACTGTGGTGTGTGTGTATGTGTGTGTGTGTGTGTGTGTGTGTGTGTGTGTGTGTGTGTGTGTGTGTGTGTGTGTGTCAGGGACTGTAGTGTGTGGGTGTGAGTTTGCCTTGTGTGTCTGTTCGTGCGATCTCAGAGTTAGAATATTAAAGTGGGGGTTGTGGTGGGTGTAGGGGGGTTTGCCCCCTGTCTATTTGTAGTGTGGGGTGGTGTGGCTGGTAGTTTGGGGCAGTTGTGTATGTATTTGTGTATGTTTTTTGTGTGTGTTATACTTACGTGGTTTTCGGTGTTGTGGGGTTTTGTTGTTTTGGTCTCGGTGTTTTGGTCTTTGGTATATATAAACATACATACATATATAAATATATAAATACTTTTATATATATATATATATATATATATATATATATATATATATATATATAGAGAGAGAGAGAGAGAGAGAGTATATATAGAGCATGCACAGCATATCAAAACAGCCATTATTCCTACAGTTGCCACCTTTTTCAAATGGCCAGTGTTTGATTCTTTCCTGCAAATGAGAATTATTGCATGAAACTTATACCCACACACAATGCAAAGGACATAACACCACACACAGTTTGCATACATATAAATGTTTATTTGTGTACTATTTCAGTTGTTTATGCCATTTCTTATAGCATTTAGGTGTTTGAAATACATAATAACTGATTAATGCAACTCAAAGAAAACATATGATACAGTAATCTGCAAAACATAGCATACTTTGCTGTCTAGGCTAAAGCCTTCAAGTAGTACAACAGTAGAAAACACACTTGCCTTGAAGATAAGAATCAATCAACACTTAATTACAGATGTAGTTCAACAGCCACCAATTACACTCTGTACTCAACTCCTAGGGGGAAAGTATCAGTTGTCACAATGTAAATGTATCTGTCACATAACAATGCTTAACTTAAAGCATCACTATCACACTGACAAACAGAACTGTGTGTAACACAGTAAGCTCTAGCCCACCACTGTTCCCATGGTAAAACATGTGAAAATGTGCAGCCATATACCTTAATGTTTCTTATTACTGATATCCCTCACATGTTGTAACAGCCTAGGTTAAAAACATTTCATACCCCTCCCCCATAAAATGTCTTACAAGGGTATATAACAATATTCTCCATACACTGACCTCCAGACTGTACAGGGTCATACATGTTTTGTCCAGCTGTAGGCTTCATATATATGAACCCTACCCCACAATTTGTGTGGGAGTCCATAACATCACTGGAATGATAGCAGGAATGTTAGCACTTAATACACCATTACCTATCAGACTCTTACTGCATGACATCTGGACAAAGCCTGGTATATAGGTGGAGGACAGAGGCTGAAACACAGGACCATATTTGAAATATTACTGGTATACACCATGAAAGTTGCTGGTGTTACAGGTCTGGTTGCAACATACCCTTACTCAGGAATATGAAGTCAGAAACACAAATGGATGTTGCCATGTACTAATAGTACTCAACGGAGAGAATGCCATTGATATGTCAGGGACAAGACCTGTGTGGGGAACAGGCCCACAGTTGAGAGCTATGCAGACAGATTGCATTCCATGCAAAACTAGCATGTACACCCAAACCTTGTAAAACTAGAAGTATTCAATGCATATAACAACAATGCTCACACACTGTCCCTAGGTCTGGAACCTTATACAATCATGTACTTGGCCTGTGTCCACAAGTCCTGTTGTAAGAGGTATTGCTTCCTGCTGTCTGTAACACTGCTGCCCACACACAGGAAGGATGTCTTCCATACAGGAAAGCTAAAGGGATAACGCCCACATGATGTAATCATTTATAGTAGTGGGTTGGTATGACATTGGCTATTGGAAGAACTACACAGCTGCCTGCATGCAATTAGCAAGTGGGGAGCACCAATTGGTGCAGAGGCCATGACCTGATCATGAGCATCACCTACAAAAGCCATGCTGCAACCTATTCAAACCAGCTCAATCTCTGTAGTGGAGAGAGAGAGAGAGAGAGCGAGATAGAGAGAGAGAAAAAATGGAAAAAAGAAATAATACTAAAAAAACAAACAAACAAACAAACAAGGAAGACATCCTCAAGTGGAACACAGAAAAGAGCATACTAATAAAACAGGTATGTGAAACATGTCAGCATGTAATTGAATGTAGTACTTGGTCTGTAATAATGGGATGGATGATTCTGAAAGACTGATATGTACCATCAAGACTTGCTGTAATGATGTTCTGCTGTACAACTGCTATGGACATAGCATCTGGCCCTGTGGGCAGTGGGTCATACCTGTCAACTGTGCAGATCTGCACAAAATGTCAAGATTTAAGCCTTCATAGTATTTGTTCTGTTCCTCCAAACATTTATATTAGTCTGGCAAATAGCTGAAGGTGGATGTAATGAAGTCATGACAGACACATGAGTTTCAGACCCCACCTCCTTCAGAACAGTCATGGTAATGTGAAATGTATCATGCACAAACTTCATAGGTTTGTAATAGGCATATATACGATCTGTCCCTATATATTCCCCCCCAATGTTAGGCTTTGTCCACATGTGATGCTATACTTTGTTGCAAGGCAGAACAGTTCAGTTAGGGAGGAAGGGATAATGTCAATAATTACAAGAGATCCCCATTTTGGGCCCCTCCACCCCCATTTACAGTGCCTTGGTCAGATGTTCTGCAGTGAGAGTTTCAGAGTCTGGATCAGATGTCTGAATGCACTCCATATGTACATGTATGTCTACATATACATTTTCCCAACTGTTGAATGACTGTGCTGAATATGTCTGAAAAAACAGCACACATATCTACAGCTCAGATGGCTTAGTGGTAAATTGCTGTGGCTATGGTGTGCAGGGTCCTGGGTTCGAGACTAGCAATGGCTGATTTGTTGCTGGGCAGAACAAGGGCTGTTGTATAAAGAGTAATTAAGACACTTTAAGCAGTTGTAAGTGGGTTTGCGTTGATTTGCATGACGGTAAGCAATGCTAACTTTTGGTTAAATATGCTTACAGACAGGTAGCCAGTAATTTGCTTATTCTGTGTAGGCATTGCTTACCGCTGTACAAACAGGCTTAATCCCACTTACTACTGCTTAAAAGTGCTTAATCCTGCTTACCCCTGAGCTAATTTCTTTAAAAGAAAAGAAAAAAGGGATGATAGGAAAGTGGTGAAAAAGGGGGCACAAAGAGTGAAAGACAATAGGGAAAGTAGCTAGGGATGTGCAGGACAGGTGTAGGAACGTTCATAGCTGTCCATTTTTTCTACAGCAACAGCTGTGCATATATACTGAATTTGGAGGTATATTTGGCCACTCAAACCCCTGACAGAGGGGTGAGGACAACCATAATGTGCTGTGAAGCCAATTAGACAACATTACGTGTCCAGTGGACACATGTGAGAAATGGACAGTTATGTATGGGGCAAAATTGTTTTTTGGGAACAGATTGCCCTTTTATTTTTTAAGGTAAGAGTGGGTTGTTGGTGAAGGATAGTAGGTATATTTGTGGAGATAGGTTGGGTTGGAAGAAAGACAAGACAGCATACAGGAGCAGTATATGACACATGCGTGGGGGGGGGGTAAACACCTTGCAGAGGGAGGAGTGTTTGGAAATCGGAAGCCCATGAGCCCCTAAATGGAAATAGTTCGACTGAGGTGGTTCTACCCAAAGGTGGTGCAGGACCAGTGGATGAGGAGGTCCTGGAGTGGTTCCCAGACATGCTGTGGCCTGGTGCCATGGCCAGATGAGGTGGGAGAGGTGGGTCTGCTGGGATCGGCCTTCCCAAATGTGCTATGGTGTTGCAGTTTTAGAACATATGTGGGTTAGTAATAGTCAACACAATCCAGGATTAGTTATAACAGCATGCATAGATATTCCCATTATTCCAAAACACCAGATTTGGAACAGTTGCATAGCAAACAGAACAAATGCAGATATGGAACCACAGTGGCCATTACAACAGCAGGCAGGTTACACTGATAGCAACAGGCCACCAATGATAGCATTTCAACATGGAACATTAATAGAAACACACTTCAATATTTGTTGAACAACAGGACATATGTCCCAACAGTAGGTTTGGTGTAAGCATACCCATTGATTTGTGTGTTTAGATTATTGTTGCAGATATGGTGAGGGGGAGAGAGATGTCAATTAACAACTTATATATCCTTGCAGTATGAGGTCCTCTGACCTTTTTTCCTATTTATGTCTTTCAGGTACAATGTCACAGGAATGCCTGCTTTCACAGTGCAAGAAAATGATATAATAATCCATTTTGTGGTACTCCATCATGCCATCTTATTTAGGCGCAGGGCTCACAATCTGCATGAGAGGACCGCCCTTTGGAATGAGCTCATCCACAGGGTGAATGATGTCAGCCTGCATAACCGCAGTTATGAGTAGGTGCGGCATCGGACCACTGACCTGATCTGCCACACCCATCACCATGCTGCTTCCCTTAGGAGGGACCAGCTAGCCACAGGTAGTGGTCATGCCGTCCAGCCCCCACTGACACATGCTGAGAAGCTCCTCGCCAGCCTTGGGGCACCCGACCGCCAACCAAACCAGCAACTTGCATATAGCATTATGGAGGTGGGTGCCACCCACACAATGGATGAAGAGCATCCAGGTAAGGCTCCAGGGCACATTAGTAGATCAATGTTGCTTATCCATATTCATCTGTAAAGTATCTGCATGCATATGGCAGATAAGATAGTCTGTTGCTGCAGTGTAGTAATGAACAGATGTGCATAATCTCTAGTATTGTGGGTTTGTACTGTTGATGTACTGAAATGCTGCTCCCACCCAGTACCAATGCCATAGGTGTGGCTAGTGACATTATGTCTCTCACACAACTATGTAGGTCCCTCTGGTATACAACTGGGGCAGCAGCCTGTAGCTGGTGAGTATGGAGTTGTTTTGTTCAGGTTTGCCAATACACTGGCCATGTTATGGCCATGGTATTTGCCATGCACACATTTAACACACTTACCCATAATGCATGCTGTACATGTTCACTTATTGTTGCTGTTAACTGCACTGTATTACAGTGGTCACCATGGTGGCATATCTGAAGGGTATGTAAGAGTCCTGCAGTATACCTAAGAACCTGTCAGTGCAAGATGTGTGGACAGAGATGAACATAATGGTGGGACAAATGGCCTGCAGTAGGGACATGTCTGAAACATTACCCTTATACAGTGGCTACAACACTGTATACACCACTATTACAATGGCAACTGTTCCTGATGTAAACAACCGCAAATCAGAATACCACATTCCACACCTTTTACAACCTGTAATGTGATCCTAACATGAGCAATGAATGTGTAATATGGAATCCTATGTTAGGACAGCAAATATGGGGACTACATAGCTTAACAAACCCTGGAAGCATATGTGTGCACATACTCCAAATAACATATTGTGGAAGCAGCTTGTGAGGTACTGACAGCCTTCACTCTTCTTGAGTACACACCTTCCATCAAATACAGGGCCTCAATGTCACACCAAGTAATGGTCTGCTGTCCAAGAAGTATGTCTATGACATTTGCCCACTAACCTGCAACAGAGGCAGCCATGGCTTGCACACATCTTACAAACCATGGAATGGATCCCATATCCAAAAAGTAGCACTCAGGAGTGGGAGAAGTAGCCTTATCTCACCATTGCATATACCATGGAAAACAGGGCAGGCAGTCATGTATGTGTGTATGAAGTATGGGACAACATTAATGTAGAAAATAAACAGATACCCATCCAAGACAGATGCCAACATATGCTGCAAACTGGTCATAGAGGCTCCCCAGAAACATGAAGCAACACTGAGAGACTTGCAGGAATGTCTGGCAAGTACTGCCTGTACAGTACCTGTGTCAATAATCACCTGGAATCTGCATAAGTGTGGCCTACATGTTAGGGTAATCAGATGGAAGAGTTGTTCCACAGGAAACATCATACAGCACTCTCTACAGGTAGCATATGCATAACATTAAGTATCTCAAAGGCATGTGTTTCAATGTGTAATGGTGTACTGAGGCCAAGGCTGAAATCTACAGACAATATTAATAAATATACATGTGGTGCACAAGCAACACCTCACTTCACCTCAGGCCCACCATCCCAATTTTTACCCTGCTGGTGCCAGTGTACACCTTTAGGTTTGCTGTTCATTAGCAAGAACTAGGCTGGTAGACATGGTGTTCTGAATTTGGAACACTGCAAAATAACACTCATGTGTGGCCCATAGTTCTCAAGCATCTGCAGTAAGACTGAGGATGGGAAGGGGTGTCATCCTGAAACACAACAGTGAACTGAAGCATACATCCAAAGCTCCCTAGGAATGGCTGTATCTGAACACAGTCAAGGTCATGAATTCTGCCAGACATAACCCTTAACCCTGACTCCACAGCAAGTGAAGACACTGTGTGACCTTCAAGGACTGTGTACATGAGCTGACCTTGCAATCTGGCAGCGTTTGGGGATGTTAGTAGGGGGGAGTGACCAAATGATGACAAGTGAGGATGAGCCATGCTAGTATACCGCTTCCTGGAATAGTGACTGTTGTATTTCCCTTAACAGGTGCTGCAACAAACCACTATGTTCAGGTTGTGCACACTTATGCAACCCACATATTGTATGCATCTCATTCATTATCTGCATGACTAACACATTTGTTGATACTGCATTTGATTGCAGAGGTCATATGTCACATATCAGGTGTGTAAAGTAAAACATATGCAGTATCGTGGCCCCATTGCATATCATGGAAGAGGCTGGCATGTCAACAAGGGTGTGTACACTCCTCATACCCACATTAAGCTTTGAAGGTTGTCAGTGTAATTGGATATTTTTGCTCATACATGTACTGCTGATGACAAGATTTTCAAATCAGAGGTCAGGCCTTAACTATTGACATCAGTCCTCATATCATCCCAGGTATGTGTCAGACAAACACATAGGGGCTTTGAGCAACAGAGCAAGCAAAACTGCCACACATATAAACATTCAGCAATGGTGTGTACACTCATGAGGTATGGTGCACAGTCCATGCCAGGCTGCTGTACAGGTGCACAGCAATACTGTGTACATGGGTGCAGTGTGTTCCAGGGGAAGGGGCATCACCTACTAACACAACTCATGCATCACAGAGATGTATAATGTTGGTAACATGGATTGAGTATAGCTGCAGTGCATGCTGTTCAGTGCCATATGTCATGCATGTTGACTGTTGAGTAATAAGAGGTCTGTGTAATATCTTTTTGCCACCTCACCTGTAAGTGTGTGTGTGTGTGTGTGTGTGTGTGTGTGTGTGTGTGTGTGTGTGTGTGTGTGTTAGTGTGTGTAGGGGTAAGCAATAACATACAAGTCTTAAATTACATTTTTTGTTTTTCCCTCACAGGTGGCAAGGTGGGTCACTGTCTGTCCTGCAGGCAAACTGATGTTAGTGTCCATACAGACTCTGACAATGATGATAGATATGGTAAGGCACAGACAGGGTTGTTAGGGACTAAAGCTGTGCCATTGATTGACATCCCACTTTTATCCACCCCATCCCCGCACGCAGTCACAATGCACATACATACCCCATGGTGGCCATAGATGAGGGACAATTGTTGGGTGGTGGCATGGGGCAGGACAGTGTTGGGACTATGGCAAGTGTGTCTGTACACCACAGCCATAGCCGGATGACAGGCGAGCTACTACACAGGCAGATGTACAGGGGTGCTCGTAGGAAGACTGCTGGCCATCATGCCCCCTGGCAGAAGTGCCACAGCAGGTGTCAACAGACGCATGTTTGGGGCCATTATGGAGGCACAGGCATGTATGGAATGTTATACCAGACAGAGTCTGAGGCTCCAGGGTGCTACTCATTCTGCTGTACTTGACAACATCCATGATCTTGCAGGTGCCCACCATTATTTTGTAGATATCCTGGATAGATGGTTGGGTGTAATTGTGGGAATCCTTGACCAAGTGGTGCCTGTGTTGGAGCATGCAGTTGGAGCAGGCCATCATCCACGTGGACATAGGTCAGCAACACCAGCAGGTGGAGGTCTACGTGGATGTGCAACAACTCACAGCCACTACCATAGTAGCAGTACCAGCACCAGCACTGCAGGGGGGTGCTGACCACACCACAACACAGCAGGTCACATGCATGTGATCCTGGCCGGTCCCAACACGAACAAGGATCCAGTGGACAATTGTCATCATCAGGGGAGAGTACCATATCTGGGCTTCTACCTGGTAGTGCCCGTGGAACCCCTGGCAGGCACAGTTCCTGTGTCCATAGCCAGAGATGGTGAACTGTGCACTGCACCCTGACATATACGGTCTGCAGCTGTCCAACAAACTCCTGTATAGGGCAATCACATGGCAGAACTGTGTGCATGCATACACACACACACACACACACACACACACACACACACACACACACACACACACACACACACACACACACACACACATATCACCAACACAGCTATACCTACACACACCACATCTGCACAGCCCAATTGTTAAAAAAAACCCTAACACACACACACGATGTCAACCAAATGGCTCAGCCTAGGCCTCTGGCAAGCCCATCACACACCCTATGCATATGATGATACCTGTGCCACATCCCTGTCATCCATACCATCGATGCAGGGACATGCTGATATGGTACTAATGTTTAGCAATGTAATGCTGTTTAACATGTTTTCAGCTGGAATGTTTAATGCTTACATGTCAGGGTGTGCAGCTGTCCAGCCATGATGCATTATAGTTGTTATTAACACTGTCTGATTGTGGTCTCCATAATGTATTCTGTTTGTGTTATAGGTGTCTATGTGTCAGCAGGATGTTGGTCTTCTGTCCTTTCCTACAGGGGGTATGGCACTGCGGTGACACATTGACTGTGTCATATCCTGGGTACAGCTGAATACAAGCAACAAGTCTGTATAACAGTTACTGCATGTGCCACATGGCTGATAGGTCTGAGGGGTGTATACAGGTAAGTGCATGGTGGCTGATGTCAGCAGCTCTTCTACAGTGGACAATGGTAAGTGTAGAAGAGCTGCTGACATCAGCCACCATGCACTTACCTGTATGGTGGCTGATGTCAGCAGCTCTTCTACAGTGGACAGTGGTAAGTGTACTGGGTGGCACACACCAAATATTTGTGAATAACACACACACAGAGGCTTTGGTATTGATGCAATACACAGAATACTGTACACATGGATGTACTTAATTTTGCATTTAACTCATTTTGGCCTATGTAATTCCACCAAGACCAAATAACCCAAACATTACATCAGTAAATAATCAGTCTGCCAGTTCAATGTCATTGATGATGGTACTGGCAGGGTAGATGTCATCTTCCCCAATGTAGTGCATTTCTGGAGTTGGTAAACATAGGTGTGCTGGTATGGGTGGCACAGCCCCCCACTTTGGAGGGTGTGGGGTGGCATAGAACCACATATAGTGTGATTAAGAAATACTTAACCTGTTAACCTAAACTACACTAAGCGGGGGGGGGGGGTATGCACAACAATAACCACAATGTGGGTGGCTGTGCCGACAACAGCCACACCCAACTACATATACCAACTGCAGTATCGCTGTGCAGCTGTACAGTGGGGAAGAGGACATTTACACATCCACTACTAGTTTTAATGGAATGAATTTCCACAAGATGATTCCTTTGAAATGTCACCTTTTACCAGGTTGTTCTCAGACAAATAATCTCCTGGGACATATAATTTCTACAAACTGAAGTAGATCCCTTCACATACACACACACTTAATTTGAAATTCTGAGAGTAGAACCCCTACCTAGGTACTTATTGCTACTAATGTGTTTGAGATTAATTGCACACACCGCAAAGCTTTTAGGATGAGGTGTGTCCCAAGTTTCCTGTTAAGTGAAGAACATTGTCAGGCCTTGTACAGTATGGTAATGGGGGATGTACTGGGTGTTAATGAACAATACATGGTATGTCATACTGTCATATAAACATTGACAAACACATACAGTCATAGACACATTTGACAGACCTGGGTTTAACAATGCTAGCTACCTTGCCAGTGAGTCCATACTGTTAGGGAGTTTTTGCACACAGCACATGCATCATTGGGCTGGATAGTGTAATCAGTTATCTGTATGGTTGATGGTGACAGCGGTCCTCATTCAGCAGACCTTAGGACATGTACTGGGGTACCACAGTGTAAAGACAGTATACACGGCTCCCACACCCCACATTGGATATTGTACTCACTGAAAACCATGTCATACCCCCAATCACACATTGACCAGGACTACAATACAAACCCTTGTCTATCTAATCAGTGCTATTACAGGGATATGCATTTATTGCACATGCCAGAGAGATAGAAGGGTGAGGGTTTGTCATGGCTCTCCTAATGTCAGCAACAACAATATGTCTTATGCTGCCCGACTGAAAGAACTCCAGCTCTATTCAGTCTCATACCGCTTGCTCAGAGGTGACCTGTGCCTGACATATAAGGCCATGTCAAACCCAGATTTGATGAATATGCTTCACCTCAAAAAATCTAGATCCCTCAGAACCACAAGGGAGGGAGACTTAAACCTTGACACCATTATAAATAGAACGTGCTGGAGGGACAGATTCATCACCCAGAGACTCCCTATGCTGTGGAACAAAATCCCGGTACATGTGAGGCAGAGCACCTCGCTGGCCTTGTTCAAGAGGAATCTTGACCAATGGATGGGAGATCGCAGATATACCCCAGGGATTACTTCAGTGTCACTGCTTGACAGAGGCACAGAAAAATGATAGGTATAGTTTTTATTCAAACTAAAGGGGTGGCGAAAGCCACATAACTATGGGCTAGGCTTATAAATGCCCTTGGGCAGATAGCCTAGTATGAACCTATGAACCTATGAACACCATCCCTTATAATGTATGGCAAGGTTTATAGTATTTGGAGGATGAGGCCTCAGAATGCTGTCTCCTACAAATATGCACAGTCAGACACACACACACACACACACACACACACACACACACACACACACACACACACACACACACACACACACACACACAAATTTGCCAGGACTCAGAGGGTAACCCATGCCTATCTACCCATTTATAGAACAGTGTTATGCTGGTACTGCAAGCTCCAGGTAACCCATAGGGTGACGAATGTAACAAGGTACATTTAATGTGAATTACAGCACCAGCCATTTCTAAGTATAGCAATGAAGGGTGTAGTGGGTGAGAAGGCCCTCAGAGGATTTTCAGCTACAAGTTTACAAGCACACTGACACTATTATACTCAATAATGCACACACACATTTCTCAGTACTGAGGTCCATAGGTGTAGGTGTTCCTAGGTGTGTACCAGCCTAATGTCCATGGAGAGATGACAAGAGTAGGGCATGTAAGTACACTGTTACCATGCCATCTGATGTTTTTCAGCAGGCCATCTATCAACTGATGCCACATGAGTGATCCCCAGGGTGACCTTTAAAGTCAACATCCACTCCTCTGGTTTTCTGTTGAAGAGGGCCAGTGAGGTGCTTCAATTGACATGTATGCAACATATATTGCATAACATGGCCAGTGTCTGGGTTAAGGACCTGTACCCAAACATGTTTTGTCGACTGTGGTAGTCTGTTTGAGGTATCCATGGCATGTGGTGCATACAAAGTGGGGTTTCCTAGATGTGACATTCATAAGACAGCTGGGCAAACATGTAAGTGTCAGTCAATCAGAGATTGCCTGTAAGCAGCCAGGCTGAATACCTGACATCTGCACATTTGCACAGAGGACAGACAGAAAGTAGCTAGCCAACAGGTTATGCATTAGGATGAATATTCTGACAGACATCTGAAACTGATAGGTATGCCATTACTACTCCTCAATGAAATGTCCTAAAACATAGTAGTCTACTGTTAATATCAACATATCAGATCAATATACAATAGGAGATGCATCACACTCCTCAAAACCGAGGTGGAATCCTTCAAAGCCCCCGGGCCTGT
Source organism: Protopterus annectens (assembly GCF_019279795.1). Lineage (NCBI taxonomy): Eukaryota > Metazoa > Chordata > Ceratodontiformes > Protopteridae > Protopterus > Protopterus annectens. Next base: position 1,403,800,360 of record NC_056745.1, read on the forward strand.
GGAAAATACGGCCCAGACCACAGAATCCTTTATAAATGCATTCTATGAACACCTTCAGGAATGCATGGATCATGCAATCCCAAATAAAACCAAGACCCAATCCTCCAAAGGCAGACATCCTGTCTGGTGGACCCCAGCCATAAACAAACTATACAATAGAAGGAGGAAGCTACTACATGATAGAGCAAAATCCCAAAAAGGGAAGGCATCTTTGATCAGTATTAGCAAAAAACTATGGGCCTCATAAAATCGTCTAAGGCCAGCTTCAAGAGAAAAATTGCACAGGACACTAAGGATAATCACAAGGCTTTCTTTAGTTATGTTAGGAACCTGGGTGGGAATTCCCAGATATGCTCAGAATTAGTCCAAAATGACAAAAAATACACAGAACCCACAAACATTGCCAACATCCTAGCTGACAGGTTCAGCGCAAACTTCTCCCTTCCCTCCCCACCAAAAGGGCAAATATCTATCCCAGCAGAGTGCTGTTCCCCTGACATCTCAGATGCTCAGGTAAGAGCCACCCTCTCCAAAGCAAAAAACACAGCATCAATGGGACCAGACGGTGTCCCGGGCTGCATCTTACATGAACTCCAAGAAGAGCTAAACCCAAACATAAAACTACTGTTCAATCTCAGCCTTACTACAGGATATGTACCCAAAGAGTGGCATACAGCAACAGTGGTCCTTCTCCACAAAGGTGGCGCCTCAACGGATCCTGGAAACTATCGCCCCATAAGCCTGACTAGCTTGGTCTGCAAAGGTATGGAAAGGATCATCATGGACCTCATAAATAAAGATACTGGGGACCTACAGACACTGGATCATACCCAGTTCGGTTTTGTTAAGGGCAGATCCTGCCTCTTAAACCTGGTCAATTTCTTTGAAACAGTCACCAAGGCCATTGACGAGGGGAAGGTGGTCCACACAGCCTACTTGGACCTTGCAAAAGCCTTCGATACAATACCCCACTTGGGCATTATAGATAAGCTCACCAGCTTAAATATAAACCCCTATGTCACTAGATGGGTTGCAAACTGGCTCAAGGACAGAACCCACATGGTTAGAATTGCTGGAGCCATGTCAGACTCCAAACCAGTTACAAGTGGCGTCCCACAAGGCTCAGTCCTGGGACCTCTTTTTTTCGGTATATATTTCTCGGAGGTACAGGCCAACATGGAAGGACTGTGGCTGACCAAGTTCGCAGATGACTGCAAACTGGGCACCATAATCGACTCTCCAGCCGACACAAGCATCCTCCAAAAGGGCATCATAGAAACAGACAACTGGTGCTAGAGCCATGGCCACAAGCTAAACGCCAAAAAGTGTATAATCATCCCCTTTGGCAAAAACAAAGTGCCCACAAATTACCACATAGGTGGTAATCCATTAAGTACAGAAGAAGTAATTAGGGACCTGGGGACCCAAGTTGATAGCAATCTCTCATTTGACAACCATGTGGCCAAAGTGGTTAGAAGAACATTTTATATAGCCCACCTAATCATGAAGGGATTTACATCTAGATCAGGGGAGGTCATCGTGCCTCTTTACTCATCCCTCATCAGGCCCATAATTGAGTACAATGCCCCTTTTAGGGATGTACCTTACCAGACACCTGCAGCAACTGGAAAGACCTCAAAAGTACCTCACCAAGAGGATCAAAGGGCTCAAACAAATGCCATATGCTGCCCGGTTAAAGAAACTCCAGCTCTACTCAGTGGCATACCGCCTGCTCAGAGGCGATCTGTGCCTGACGTATAAAGCCATGTCCAACCCGGAATTAATGGACATGCTGCACCTCAGAAAATCCAAATCTCATCGAGCTACGCGCTCGAGAGACTTGAACCTCAGCAATGAAATAAATAGGACATGCTGGAGGGACAGATTCATAACCCAGAGGCTCCCTTCACTCTGGAATAAAATCCCAGTCCAGGTTAGGCAGAGTCCCTCATTGACTCTCTTCAAGAGGAATCTTGATGAGTGGATGGGAGATCGTAGATTTACTCCGGGTATCACTTCTGTGTCACTGTTAGACAGAGGCACAGTATACTAACCTCGAAAAATGGCATAGCAAAATTAATTTAAAATGGGTGGTGAAAGCCAAACACACTCTGGCTAGGCTTATAAATGCCCTAGGGCAAATAGCCTAGTATGAACCTATGAACCATAAAAACATACAGGTCAAACACCAAGAACATGATAGTTGGTACAAAGAGTCCAGCTTTGCATGCAGGGGTATATGGTTCCAGTACTACAATCTGCAATCTACTCTTACTTGGAAAAACACTGTTACAAGTCATAATGTAATGATACAATACATGCATGTGTGACTGCATATAACCTGTGATACTAACCAAGTATGAAACGCATACAAAGATAAATGATTGTGGCACTACCCATGTATACTCAGGTGTTCCATACAGTATACTCACACCCCTTGCTACTGTAATGACAGCACCTAGAAGCATGTTATGTAAATGGAATTAAATACATTAATTAAAGATGTCATTACCCTGCTATTTTATCAGACGTGAATGTGATCAATGGTTACCAGGGCTGAGCTATGCTTAGCAGGTGTAAGCATTGCTTAAACTGAAATGCTAAGCAGATTTGTTGACTGGTAAGCAAAGACTACACGGTGTAAGCTCCTACATGTTTAACCATATATTAGCAGTGCTTACCATCATGCAAACTTGCTCAAACCCGCTTAAAGCTGCTCAAAACTGCCTTAACCACTCTGTATCCAACAGTCCTTGTTCTGCCTAGCAACAAAATAAACAACCCTTGCAGGTCTTGAACCCAGGACCCTGTATACTATAGCTACATCAGTTAATCACTAAGCAATCTGAGCTGTAAAGATGTCAGTTGTTTTTCAAATATATCATTCAGTACACATACTGACTAGTAGTGAACAACTGCTCTGATTATTACAGTTGTTTAGTATTTGAAAGTGAAACAGGTGTTGAACCAGTCATGTTCTTATATGTAAATATGCACATAGATTAATATGGTGGGATACATCTGAGAAGGTATACGCAACACTCATGTTTACACATAAAAGGATATATATATATATATATATATATATATATATATATATATATATATATATCCTTTATATGTTTATACGTATGATATATATATTCATACACACATATATCTATATATATATATATATATATATATATATATATATATATATATATATATTTGTATATATTTCTGTATTTCTCTCTCTCTCTATACACACACACACGCACACACACACACACACACACACATATATATATATATATATGAATATATGTATGTATGTATATATAAATATATATATATATATATATATATATATATATATATATAACATAGGCCCATGACATGTAGTGAGTCATACCTCAGCACCTTAACTCTCAACCTGTTAGTGCAAGGGAATGTAATGTATGTATTGCAGTTATAAATGTAGAATGTTGCTACACTGACAGAGGTTGTGTCAATATACATGTTGTGAAGGAAGGCTCTTCTGAAACTGACATGTACACCATCAGTTACTGACAGACATCCTAAAATCATCATAGTGAAGTACCATACAAATCACAGTAATGATCTTATGGAATACAGAAGGAATACAAGTAATGAACATGGACAGTCTGAAACAATCTGGTCAGTCAGGAGGTATACACAAAATGCCTTAGTGCAAGAAATGTGGAACAAGCCAGACAAAGAGGATGTTTAGAGACATGAAAATGGGGATATATTACAAATACTGGACTAGATAAGCTCACACAGTTGATGCATTCACACGCTCCTGTCTGTCCTAACACATGTTAACTGGAGGAGCAGAGATCACAAGCAACATACTTCACACTAGTTAGTGACATACATCTTCACACCAGGCCACTGCTTTGCCAGAAATACACGGCACGCATGGTGGCCAGGCAACAGTACATCTGACAAATATATGGACATAACAACACGCTAGGGTAAATACAGTGTGCTGCTAAGCATGTCACCAAGCACTGTCTACACTACAGCAGATTGCCACAACACTAACCCAATTTACCTATAGGGGAATACACATGTATTTGCAAATATAGCAGGCACTACAGGCATGTAACAGCATGGGGTAAAAGACACCAGTGTGAAAGTTCATACCCACAACTGATCTCAACACAATCACAGTCACATAATGGTAAGCCTAAGTAATAGCACAGTCGATTGCCTGTGTGAACAAAAGTCAACATCATGTTTGTCACTCACAAACTAACCCTACATACACTGGCCCATTTCACAGTGTAGTCTGATGCCTGACTGAGGTATAGGACATGCCTCAGTCTGGCCCTACAAACATATAGACTGATAGGGTATCAGACACTGGAGCAGCATGCACTATCAGATAGAACAGGACCAAGAACACTGACATCTACCCCAGTCGGTACACAGACCAAATAACATGATCACAATACACTGCTACATAATACAAACAGTCTGTCAACAATCACCATCATACCTCTCAACCTGGAAACATCAAAAATCTGGACAAGGCCTGTGAAAAATAGGTACAAATCTGTATGCTGATTAACATAAAATTTGCATACATAATTAAACAACCCTGCCCACCCCAATGGAATTGTAGGATACCAACTTTGAAATGCAAACAGAAGAACAGAACCAAAATATAGCACCAGAGTCCCCCTGCAGCCATTCCAATGTCCCATTACCTGGCTATTTCTCCCCATTTACCATAAACACTAATGTGTGCATACTGCTTTACTTCTGCAATGATTATTTGGATTTTATTTTTTACATTTTATAGCACAATGTGTAAACACTAATAGATATCTGCTAAAAAGCAATACTGTCTCACAATGAAAATAGACTCGGCATTAAAACCTATCTGCCTTGAAACAACATTGCAACCCACACCACATCCAAAGAAAATGCATCTGGCCAGTGGTGGATAAAGATTACCTTTGGGCTGTTTTCAAATCAGAGGCCCCTTGCATACAAAACAAGAAACATACATGCGTTCTTTGATACACCTTCCTGATTTTATTAAATTATATTCCTTGTATAATACATTTAAATTTATTGTTTAAACATTTTTCCAGTAGGCAATGAAACAAAAATACATGAACCAATGACAAAACTGCCCTATTCAGAACATTTCCATGATAACAGTCTACTTCCACACACAACTACATTTTAAATTTATTGTTTGAACATTTTTCCAGTAGGCAATGAAGCAAAATGCATGCACCGATAATGACAAAACTGCCCTGTTCAGAACATCTCCATGATAACAGTCTACTTCCACATACAATTGCATTTTAAATTTGTTTGAACATTTTTATATTTTCTACTTCTACACAATATATATATATATATATATATATATATATATATATATATATATATTATTTTTTTTTTCAAATCTGCACTTGCACAAACACAAAACAGACAGAAATCTCCCAGAACACAGATCACTGTCAGCATGTGTACATAAACTTCACCAACAGTGTTTTCTAATGGCAGGCAGCCATTGCCATTTTGACAAAAGGCACCTAATACTTGCCACTTATTCACTTAATCTGTAGATATGTCATGCCATAGGTCATGTGTAACACAGAGCACACTGATGCAGCACCATCTGTAGCTGAAGACACAAATATATTCTGTAGCAATTCAGCGTTCTGAATGCATTCTTTTACTGCTTGAAATATATCACATCATTTTGTAATCCCCTTTTATTGCTATCAAGTCTAGCAATTCATCAGCTGTGTCCTACAGGCAGCCAACTCCATTGAATACTATGCTTAGTGTAGTGTCTGATAACCATACCACATCTAAAATAAACTTCAGTGCTTTGAAGGATTCAAGTGGCCATCCTCTTTTCCCATCAAGTCTTACACTGCACAAAACTCCACCAAATCAATTCCAAAGATTCAGTAAGTTTTCAGCTATCTTGAAAAATATGCACACACTCCTAATAATGATCAGCTTTTAATTCTGCGTATGGCAGTTTTACGGCATTCTACTTCAATGACAAAAATCAGGATATTGTTACCATGGCATGTACACATTATGATGAACACAACCCAATGCACGAATCTCTGATGTTTTGCAAAAAGAGACAGCATATAATAGCAATATCCAGAATGGTTTCTTCAACAGCTAAAACACATGCATTTCATGTCTACAATTTAGCAAAGTCATAAAATATGCATTAATGGCTGTATGTGAAGGACATCTCCTATGTGTACACACACACACACACACACACACACACACACACACACACACACACACACACACACACCCTTTGTTACTTACCTAATCCAAAGTTATTTTCAAAACATCAGCGGATTTACCATACAGCAGAAGATCCATTGTCGCTATGGCAGCAGGCAGCAGCGTCAAAGCAAAGCCCTTCTCTCCGCTTGGTAGCAGCACCAATGTCATTTTGGCTAGGCTAAAGCAAAGCCAGCAATTCCTCCCTTGGCAGCAACAGTTGGTTCTTCAAATCAAAACACTTCCCATGTCCCGCCTGCTTCTCTCGGCTCGGCGACAACAGCAACAGTTGGTTAAAACACTTCCCTGCCTCAGCTACTGCTCACAGCCAGCCGGAAATGATGACGTGAGCTCCTTGAGCTCAGTTCCGACTGGCTGGTAGTGCTGACGGAGCTGATTCATCGCGCACATGATGATGTCAGCTCTGACAGCGCAAAAATTAAAAAAATAAAAAAACAAAAGCAAAGAAATCGGAAATGAAGGGGTGCCACTCGGGAATCATGGCACCCCTTCATTTGGACCCCAAAACTCGGTAAAAAATGAGTAATTCGGGACAGTTGGGAGGTCTGATCACCATAAGTACACAGCCCTCACTACTGTACAGGCTACCACAGAATATCCAGGTTTTGTCCCCAACTATTAGGCCTCCTTTATATTACATGTCTGGCAGTCTGATATATAACTGGCTTGATATCAGGAATTGTGTCATTAAATAATGGTATACTGTACATATCCACCTCTTACTGCAAGATATATGAACAAAGGGTGACAGACGTGGGGGACAGAGGCACAAACACAGGGCCAATATTGACATATTGCAGTTATAAACTGGGAACATTGCTGGTGCAACAGGGTTGTGTTGTGACATATCGCTTCTGAGGGATATGAATTCAGTGACACGCATGGATATTACCATTTCCTGAGTACAATAATCAGAATATGCTACTGCATTTATGAAGACAGAAAATGTATGAGTAACACACCAAATCTCAGGCACCAAACTCTGTTCAGTCTGCAGATAGCCATACAGGTGAGAGTTTTCTCAACCACATAACACTGTCATGCCAGACTTTAAATCATGCAGAACAGCCATATCCACACAAACCCTGTTAAATCAACATTACTTCAAATGTAGAACAGCAATGCATACATCCTTTCCCCATGTCTAGAACATCCCTGCCCAATTACTTGGCCTGTCTTCACAGTGTTTGTTGTAACAGGTATTCCCAACTACCATCTGTGATGCTGTTTGTCACACACCCACATGAAGTCCTGCTCACAGTGAGTTAGAAGGGCCAACACCTACTTGCACTGTTTACGTATAGGGGTGTGTTTCCATACAATTGGCTATAGGAATGGTGCCACAGGTGTTCCACATGCAATTAGCAAGTGGAGGACTCCAATTCATGCACATGCTATCAGCTGATCATGAGCATTACCAACCAAAGTCAAGCTGCTGCCTATGTAAAACAGATGCATTTTTCCACATCTACCAGAGAAGGGGTGAGAGAGACAGAGGGAAAGAAGGGCAGGAAGATAGAAAGAGCTAAGTGTGTTTATGTATAATCTGTGGGTAGATAGAGGTCTCTGGGCATTATAATGGTTGCCTATATATAAATTGTATGGCTGTGTATAGTCTACAACAACCTCTACAGTGTTTGAAAACTGTTGGCCTTGTAATGCGACATTGGGACATATAGGTCCTCAATATGAAAATGTAGCAAAACCCACTGCAATGGATCCTGTTATTTACACAATCATACCCACACCCACCCAGGATACTGATGACATACACACACACACACACACACACACACACACACACACACACACACACACACACACACACACACACACACACTTACCAGTACTGAATTTCAAACCCCTACCTAGCTATGTATTGTTACTATAGTGTTACACAGTTATTGCAAGCGTCACTGCGGCTATATGTTGGGGATTTGTCCAAAGGTATCTTTGAAGGTGAGAGACATCAGCTGCAGTGCTAAAGGAGGGGTGAGGGAATGGCAGTAAGTGTGAATGACCACAAAAGTAGGTGTCAACAAAGACTCACACACAAACACATACATTTTCACAGTTGTCAGGGCGAGGATTAGAACTCCCACCTAACTAGTTTGCTACACTATGGTATTACTCAATTATTGCAAGCGCCATGGCAGTTATATGCTGGAGTGCTGTCCAAAGGCACCTTTGAAGGTGAGTGACAGCTGCAGTGCTTAAAGGAGGGGTGAGGGAAGGGCAGTAAGTGTGAATGACCATAAAAGCAGGTGTCAGCAATGATTCACTCACTCTCATGCACATTTTCACAGTTGCCAGGACCAGGATTAGAACTCTTACCTAACTATTTTGCTACACTATGGCATTATGCAGTTATCGCAAGTGCCATGGCAGTTATATGTTGGAAAGCTGTCCAAAGGCATCTTTGAAAGTGAGTGATATCAGCTGCACTGCTAAAGGAGGGGTGAGGGAAGTGCAGTAAGTGTGAATGACCACAAAAGCAGGTGTCCACAAAGACCCACACACTCTCACACACAAACACACACATTTTCATAGTTGCAAGGAACAGGATTAGATTAGAACTCCTACCTAACTAGTTGTTACACTATAGTAGTACACAGTTATCGCAAGTGCCACGGAGCTTACAGGATTGAGACTTGGCCAAGGGGTTATTTCAAGGTTACTGACATCAGTAGGAGTGGTAGCATGGGCAATGGGAAGTGCAGTGTGTGTGAATGGGCCATCAATCATTCCTCTGAAAACACACACATACACACACACACACACACACACAGACACACACATACACACACACACACACATGCACACACGCCCACACGCACACACACACACATACGCACACACACAAAACTTTACATTTGACAGGAGTGAGTATGAAAATGCTGCATGAATCCTGTTTTTTTACTATTGTGTTACACAGTTATCACAAGCACCACAGACACTATAGGGCTGAGGGCTACCAAAAGGAATGTCTACAGTGATTAACATCAGCACATCATGAGATATCGGCCAGTTGGATATGTAGTAGGTGGGACAGGCCCTATAATGGAATTTTATCTGTCACTGTCTGTCTCTCTCTTCCCCACATCTGGGTGTGTGTGTATGTGTGTGTGTGTGTGTGTGTGTGTGTGTGTGTGTGTATGTTTGACATATTATAGTGTGTTGGCCTTGGATATGTGTGAGTATTCCTATCCAATTTGTGTGTGACGCATAAATTATGTACAATTTGGTGTGTGTGCACAGACATCTGCAAATGACAGATATGTATAGTCCAATATGTTGTCAGACATGGGCTTCATTTCTCTAAGTGTAGGAGCATGCCCAGTATGACCTTTTGTATTGAGTGTGTTAATCCATTCCAGGTAGGGTTGTACTCCAGTCCAGGATTTGGTGTTCTCAACCTACAGATAGCAACTTGTTTCTGCAGGTTATCTGTAGATAGGTTGACAATATGGAGTCACAATGGGTGACAGATAGGGGGATACTGTAACTATTACTGTTTGTGCTGCTTGTGTTACATGGTTGGTATTAGCAGAGCTATTCAGACATATGTACTGTTTTACACTGTGATGTATTATGTCATCGACTACTGACAGATATAATTATTTTCTCACAGTTATTTACTGGTAAATACAAGGCAAATGAAGCTGAGTCCAGTATTGTGGTCTGCAGCCTACACATTCTTGCATACTCCTGCCATTCTGGAGGTGTAGCTACAGACACTTGCTGATGGGTCTGTGTAAATGGTCCAGCAGCTTGGTAGTATGGTGGCTGAGGATCCCCTTGTTGTACATATATCAACTTAACAGATGGGCCATATCTTGCTGTGGCCATACCACTCAGCTGTACAGATTCACCCAGGTTACCCAGAGGCAGGGCTCATATATCTGGTCAATTCCCCTTTACATTGTGGCTTACAAGCAGGTTTGCAGCCACCCATTGCTGGGTTTGCACACAGGGATAATATGCACACACATTAGAGTTTCAGACTTCACACACTCCATGACATCCATGCATCTACACCCCCCAATCTGTTATCTATCCTCGTCCTAACATTATGCAAGCGATATCTGGGAAGTATCCCTATAGTTGGCCTTTCATCCCAGCAGTATTTATGGACTGGCCCCCAGTTCATGCAGTAGGACATGGGGGGCATGCTACTGAGATTTGTCAATATGGCCTTGCATTTGTGTTCTGTTAACTGTGTTAGCTTGTTATTTGGGACCCCATGAGATACCATACATTGGCAGTATGAGTGATGCACAGGTCTTTGAAAGAAGACTGTAGGCCATTTGCTAGTAATGCAGGCCATCTGTAGCAGGACAGTGCATTATGTCACTCCTACATTCCCAGGTTGTGAGCCAGTGGATTCTCCTAGAGTGACAGGGTAAGTGTTTGAGGTGTTAATGGCAATAGTTCCTGTACATATTGATCCATTGGTCCTGATGCATGCAGGGAGCTGCTTACAACTAGGGACACACCTGCATAAGACACCTCTTCAGCATGCTGCATTCTGTGGGTATTCCCATACAGAAGTGAGATCGTACAGTACTTATTCCCAACAGCAAGGATATGACCTGTGATAAATCTGTGGCTGATGGTGGGGTGAGCTGAGTGCATGCATGATATGGAGGCTACTTTCAGCTGACTCACAGATATGCCTGGGACATTCCCCTTATACTGCCTTGTGCAGGGACATAGGAAGTCTCTCATTACTTCATAACTGTGCCTTTTGTGGTCTGCCAGTAATTGTCCAGACTACATCAGTATTCCATACTACACAGACAACTAATGTGCTGCTAGCCTGTATGTACAATTCCAAAGTTGTGTGCAGCTGACAGTTACATTTTATGCTCTGTCTGGGGTACTTCAACCTGTGTACTGTCTATCCATCTTTCAGACAGTGACAAATATTGACATCTGGACAGTGAGTATGGACGACTGCTGATATGGATATTGCTGAGAAGCATTGTTTTTGGCACTGCAGTTGTCAGAACATGGCCCCTGTCATCCACAGTACTGCCCATAGGCCACCGAGACACAGCCCTCCACAAGCTGACCACTTCCACACAATATTGAACACATGACAGTCTAACACATGGACCCCTGCATATTGTATACATGCAACAATCTATCCTGTAGATTGGGCCAGCTCGGGTAATCTGTGCTACACTGTTATTACACCTCACACTTACATGTTACTGCATTTCTACATTGGATTGGGGGGGGGGGGCACACCTGACAACTTTAAACATTTGCTATGACTGCATTGGTATTTCAGGTACTCTGTTTTCTTCCATTTCATTTTGTATTCCGAACAATCATGCAGACTGGAGGCATATCAGTAGTGTACAGATCTTAGGTTTTATTGACCTACATTTCAGTTTCAGACTTCGTACCCTTCAGAACTGACATACAACTGCCAGACCTGTTATAGTCTGTCTGTGTAGGTTTGGAGGGGGGACTGCTAACCATTGCCATCAATTGGAGGCCTTGGAACAGCCTTTCTTTATGGTCATCTACACCTGTCCTACTGGCTGAGGCTGGTGGTGGGTATGTGAGCCTCACTGACAAGCATGTGTGTGTCCTATAGAGACACATTTGGGCCATGACATGTACTACAGTGGGATTTGTCATCTTGTCTAGTACTGCCTAGTATGTTGACACCAGTATTTGTTATGGATTTCATGCTGCCCATATAGGTGTCCACTATCTGCTGCCATCCCATTCAGCCACCCGGTTCCCTTGTATGCTCACATCCATACCATAGATACAACTATCAGAGCATACTACTCCATTCAGCAACTGATAGGAAGACTGACTTACCTTGTGTCTGTCCCAGTACTGAGGATGGTGCTGGAGGGCTGACTATGTTGGATGCACATAGTACACACCCTATACATCGGAAATCACAGGTAGTGTCATATTTGGCATCCCTTTTACTGTATTTGTGAGTCAGAGAGAGAGAGGTCATTCCCTGGGTCCTACCAGGTCAGTGTATGTGCTATGTGTTGTCTCTTTGCCAAGGCCTGGGCATACTGGGCGTGCCTCCTTCTGCCTACATGGGCAGGCTCAGGTAGTTCCTCCTCCGAGTCACTCTGTGCCTGTGATAGCCTTGGCAATGGTGGGAGGCTGTGTGGCCTTGTCCTATACTGTTCCTGCTGCAACTGTTTCCGCAGGATGATATTGTGCAGCATGGCACATACTATGAACATTTGTGTGCATTTAGCTGGAGAGTACTGCAAGGCTCCATAGGATATGTCCAGGCAGCGGAACCATGACTTGTGCATCCTAAACACATGGTCTATTATGATTCTGGTTTGTGCGTGTGCCTCATTATGGAGTTATTGTTTGGGTGTGTGTGCATTTCCGATGGGTGTCATCAACCACGGCTCCAGTGCGTAACCAGCATCCCCCATTAGGTGGCCATATGGGATGTCCCCATTGGCAAATGACTGGTACAGCTGTGTCATATGCCAGATGTGGGAGTCGTGATAGCTTCCAGGGCTGCCAGCACACACATTTAAGATAATGCCCTGGGCATCACACACAATCTGACAGTTGATGGAGGGGAAGCCCTTGCGGTTTATGTAGACTCTACCCTGCACTCCAGGTGGTGCTTTGATGTGTATGTGCATGCAGTTTATAGCACCCACTACCTCAGGTTATTCTGCTATTTGGTGGAAAAGATGCATATTGCTGGTCAACTCCCCACGGGTGTTGAGGAAATATATGTGCTCACCAGCATGTGCTGACATGGCATCCAGGAACTGGTGGAGTTCCCTGGATGCTGATGCCTGTGAGATCCCCATGATATCCCCAGTTGGCCTTTGGAAGGTACCTGTGGCTAGCATTCTTAAGTCTACACATACCTTGGTATCCACTGGGATGGGTTCCCCTCTGTTGGTTTTGTGTGTGAGGTGTGGCCAGCACAGCTCAACAATTTGCTGTAGAATATCCCTGTCCACCCTATAGCACTCCACTATCTCCATTTCCTGTAGCCCCTGGTAAGTTACCCTGGGTCTGTACGCTCTTCTCCTTCTCCTCACTGTGGGTTGGTAATCAGCATTCAAATCCTCAACACCCTCAGCATCTTGCACATATTGATGTATGAGAGCAACAGCAGCGCCTAACATTTTGTTATTTTTATCAGGTAAAATTTCCCCATCTGTGTACACCGGTGGTGTAGAGCTTGTGGAAAAAAAACAGACTGGAAGGTGTTTGTATTTTGTTTATAGTAGTGTGCTAGGATGTTCCATGTGTAATTGGCTGATTCTGATACATTTCACCTGCCAGCTATGCTAGTTCTTTTTGATTGTCTTCCTATTGCTGTTTCCCCAAAAAACAGTCTGAAAGGTGTTTGCATAGTTTATAATAGTGTGCTGGGAGGCTGCATGTGTATTTGGCTGATTCTGATACATTCCACCTGCCAGCTATGCTAGTTCTCTTTGATTGCCTAGGAAAGAAATCCAAGAGCACCTCGTAGAGACAATAATTCAACTGTGCGATGTAGTAAAAAACAGGTTTATTACAACACGAATCCTTAACAAAACAACTTGATGACAAGCGCTTTCGCCTGGATAATTCCAGGCTTTTTCAAGTCAAAGCAAACAAGAATGACTGAAAAACACAATGCTTAAATAGCTGGATCACATGCTAAATTTAATTGGTGCTGGAAACCAATTAGGAATTAGAAAACTGTTTTAAAATGTGAAAAAATTTTTTTTTTTACTAAAACTCGTTAAAAACACATACTTTTCAATGACACATTATAGCAGTCCTAATGTTGTGTAGACTGTATAAAATTTAAATCATATAATGCATGGTATGCAGATTGTACATATACTGGTACATACCCCCTGTCTTGTTAAAAAACATCCAGGACTACACCTGGTGTATGTATAGAGAGAATGAACACAAAAATGTAAATCAACAGGTTGTAAACAGACAAAGCTAAAAATGCTTGCGTGTAAAAAGAACACAACCATGCTTAATGAATAAGTAAAAAACTATTGTTAACACATAAATGTGTTGTCAATAAATGCTGAAAAGCATTATAAGAACTCATTTAAAAATGCAAACTATAATCTGGCTCGTCTGAGCCTGAGGACAGATCCTATACTTAACGGCCCATTAATGCCAGGCGTACTGCCAGCATCAAGCCTCAGCTGCCAGATTAATTCCCTAAATTCAAGGGTAGACTCCCAGTCTCCACCTCTGTTGCTAGGGTGAACTTGTTCGAGAACCATAAAAGTTAACTTGAAATTGGGGCAACTGAGGGAGTGTTTATAGAATGCGTTACTATCTTTCTTTTTGTCTATGTCATAGATATGTTCATATATACGCTTTCTAAACTCCCTTTCAGTTTTCCCTATATAGAAGGCACCGCAGAACAAACAACACCCGATATATACAACCCCTTTTGTATTACAAGTGTAGTGGCCATGTGGTTTTAAGTTGACACCACGTACTTTCAAATATAACTGACTGCTGTTAATTATGAAAGGGCACTGTTTGCATGTGCCACATTTGAAAGTACCATTCCTTTGTTTGGTGGTCACACAGGTAGTAGGGTGTTTTTGTTCAAAAACTTCCTTTAAATTACGGCCCCTTTTTCTGACAAATAATGGTTTCTTGGAAATCAAGTTCTTAAGTTCATCATGGGTTTGTAACACAAACCAAAACTTCATGATAGTGTTTTCTATCTCCCTTGAATTTTCTGAATAAGTATAAATGAACTGGCTCTGATTCTTTTGGGATAGTGTAGGGGTAGACATGGCGTTGGATACCACAGCCTCCTTGTTCCCAAATAATGGTGTATATGTAGAATCCCTTTAGTTGAGAATTTCATGAATGAGATTATTCACCAAATAATCTGGGTAACCTCTGTCTGCAAACATCATCTTGAGGTTGTTGGCTTCATCAATGAAGTCAGACAACCTACTGCACATCCGGGATGCTCTGATGAGCAAGCCTTTGACTATTCCTTTCTTTTGTTGAAAGGGGTGCTGGCTGTTAAAATGTAATAGGGAATTAGAAAATGAGGGTTTTCTGTAAACCTTGGAATACAGTTCACCTGTTTGAACATCTCTCAAAATTGCTACATCTAGATAATGCAGTTTGTTCTCATTAATTTCATGCGTAGCGATAAAAATCAGTAGAGTTAATGTGCTCAAGAAACCCTGCCACTTGTTCCCTAGTTCCATCCCAGATGATACATATATCATCCAAATAATGGCAGTAAAAGGTGATGTGTTGTGCCCAGTTGGAACGAAATATGAACTCTTGCTCCCATCTGTGCAGCACCGTGTTGGCATACACGGTGGCACAGGAGGCACCCATGGCCACTCCTTTTGTTTGTTTAAATAGTTCCCCATTGAAAAACACATAGCTGTTGTTTAGAACAATATTAAGCATATCAGAAATTAAATTAATGATGTTACTACTGAGACTAGTTTCAGACCTAAGAAAATCATTGAACCATTCGACCCCAACAGTGTGAGGTATACTGGGAAATAGGTCTTTAATATCCACAGTGAACATCAATGAGGAAGTGAGACATTTTTCTTTTGGGAAAAGTTTAAGAAACTCCCAGGAATCCTTTATTACGTGGGTCATGGCACGGGTGTGCTTTTTTGTACAAAATCTATAAATTTAGAAATGGGTTCCGTAACCCCCCCCGCGCCTGAGACAATTGGTCTGAACGGCAACGGGTTAGTATTTTTGTGAGTTTTGGGGATTCCAAATATAATAGGAACCCTAGGTTTGTTAACTAGAAGAAAGTTGTATAATTGCTCATTAATGACACCTTGTAATAGATGGTCGTATAATGTATATTTTATCTTAGCTAATGCTATATTGTATTCATTACGAGATATAAGACAATACTGCTGGTCATTATGTAGCATGTTGTGTATGATTTCTTCATAAGTGTGGTCATACATAAGGACCACGCCACCACCCTTGTCCGGTTTCATGACCCTAACGTGTTCCTTTGAAAGTAAGGAAATAAATTCAAGTTCTTGTTTGGTCAAGTTGGAATACTGCGTGTTCCCAGAATAACAAAACTTCTCGTAGTTCATGTTCTACCAATTCCTCATAGAGCTTAATCGGTTGCACCATGGGAGGATTAAAGGTGCTTTTTCTGGTCAGCCCATTGGTGTTGTGTGTTGTATTTTTAAAAATACTGCAAGTTCAATGCTCTAGTAAAAAGTTTAAGGTCTACCAACAGATTGGGCAAGTTGGTTCTATTAGATGGTACAAATTGGAAACCTTTGGTGAAAATATCGAAAGCCACCAAATCTATTGGAATCTCAGTAAAATTATATATGCTGAAGTTGTTCATTTAGATTACCCTGCAGTTGGAGCCTTCCATAATCTGCGTACAAACCATGTTAACATTGGAGTTAGTCAAATTGTGTGGGGTTACAACAATCATAGGATCGGGCCTTAAATCATAATGATTTACTGTGCTTATTTGTTGTACCATCTGCTCCCTGGTCTCTGTGGTTTGTACCCCCATCCCCCGGATCTCCCCGGGGGGTAATGAAAATCCTGATTACGCTTTTCTATCCTTTTCAGCGAGGTCACTTCACGGACCCTCGTTGCAATTACCCTGAAACACTTCATCAGTACCATGGTCAACTATACTGTTATATCTGTTGTTGTTAACTAATTTGTTATAACAGGGATATGCCTTCTTCCCTGTACTCATGAACATCCCTCTCAAGCTTCTTAATCTTTCTGGTAATAATTTTGGAACAAAATAAATCAACCTCCTCAAAGACTTTGTCATAGTCATGTTTGACCATGCCAAAGTCTGAATCTGAAGTAACAGTGTTGTGAAGGTTGTTTAGTTCCTCAATTAGTGTTTTGGCCTTCTTCTCATATTCTTCAAGCATAACCCCTATCACCTCAAGGCCTGCCCGATCAAAAATACTGCATAGTTTTTTGTATTGTACGGAGCCATGCTTGACAAAATTCGGGAACTTAAAAATCGTAGCCCTTAGGGATACGCTTGGTTCTAACACATTCCGTCAGATAATCAATTTCACATTGATTACTTTTTAACGAATACAATTTGTTTTTAAAAGCAGTAAACTCCGTATCAATAGCCACGGAATTAACATGAGAAACAGTACCTTTGGTAAAATTGAAAGGCTGGTTGCCCAGTTTGAAAAATCAAAGTCTTTCGTTTTCTCCTTTGTTTTCTTAGAACGGGCACCAGGATTCATGCGGGTGCTGGAAGTTTTTGTGCTTTCATGACATCTTTGGTTATCGTGAACAACTTCAGGTGTAGCCCTTATTCCATCCAGATCCCCTCCAGCAGTACACTGTGCCGAAGAGGCACTGTTAGGGGAAATGTCGGTGGAGGAAATACATGTAACCTCCTTACGCTGTAAGTTAAGAAGTCCTTTGAGTTCGGTAAGCATATCCAATACCTTGTTGAATTCCGCTCGCGTTACAGGGAGATCGGAATCATTTTCCTGTAGCAAGCGGGGTGTGACTGCAGGGTTGAACGCCTCCACGCCGGTGGTCATGGTGTCAAAAACAGGAACCAAGAAAAGCTGCACAAGCAAATGTAGACCAACCAGGAAAGAAATCCAAGAGCACCTCGTAGAGACAATAATTCAACTGGGCGATGTAGTAAAAAACAGGTTTATTACAACACGAATCCTTAACAAAACAACTTGATGACAAGCGCTTTCGCCTGGATAATTCCAGGCTTTTTCAAGTCAAAGCAAACAAGAATGACTGAAAAACACAATGCTTAAATAGCTGGATCACATGCTAAATTTAATTGGTGCTGGAAACCAATTAGGAATTAGAAAACTGTTTTAAAATGTGAAAAAAATTTACTAAAACTCGTTAAAAACACATACTTTTCAATGACACATTATAGCAGTCCTAATGTTGTGTAGACTGTATAAAATTTAAATCATATAATGCATGGTATGCAGATTGTACATATACTGGTACATACCCCCTGTCTTGTTAAAAAACATCCAGGACTACACCTGGTGTATGTATAGAGAGAATGAACACAAAAATGTAAATCAACAAGTCCAGCTATTTAAGCATTGTGTTTTTCAGTCATTCTTGTTTGCTTTGACTTGAAAAAGCCTGGAATTATCCAGGCGAAAGCGCTTGTCATCAAGTTGTTTTGTTAAGGATTCGTGTTGTAATAAACCTGTTTTTTACTACATCGCACAGTTGAATTATTGTCTCTACGAGGTGCTCTTGGATTTCTTTCCTGGTTGGTCTACATTTGCTTGTGCAGCTTTTCTTGGTTCCTGTTTTTGACACCATGACCACCGGCGTGGAGGCGTTCAACCCTGCAGTCACACCCCGCTTGCTACAGGAAAATGATTCCGATCTCCCTGTAACGCGAGCGGAATTCAACAAGGTATTGGATATGCTTACCGAACTCAAAGGACTTCTTAACTTACAGCGTAAGGAGGTTACATGTATTTCCTCCACCGACATTTCCCCTAACAGTGCCTCTTCGGCACAGTGTACTGCTGGAGGGGATCTGGATGGAATAAGGGCTACACCTGAAGTTGTTCACGATAACCAAAGATGTCATGAAAGCACAAAAACTTCCAGCACCCGCATGAATCCTGGTGCCCGTTCTAAGAAAACAAAGGAGAAAACGAAAGACTTTGATTTTTCAAACTGGGCAACCAGCCTTTCAATTTTACCAAAGGTACTGTTTCTCATGTTAATTCCGTGGCTATTGATATGGAGTTTACTGCTTTTAAAAACAAATTGTATTCGTTAAAAAGTAATCAATGTGAAATTGATTATCTGACGGAATGTGTTAGAACCAAGCGTATCCCTAAGGGGCTACGATTTTTTAAGTTCCCGAATTTTGTCAAGCATGGCTCCGTACAATACAAACAACTATGCAGTATTTTTGATCGGGCAGGCCTTGAGGTGATAGGGGTTATGCTTGAAGAATATGAGAAGAAGGCCAAAACACTAATTGAGGAACTAAACAACCTTCACAACACTGTTACTTCAGATTCAGACTTTGGCATGGTCAAACATGACTATGACAAAGTCTTTGAGGAGGTTGATTTATTTTGTTCCAAAATTATTACCAGAAAGATTAAGAAGCTTGAGAGGGATGTTCATGAGTACAGGGAAGAGAAGGCATATCCCTGTTATAACAAATTAGTTAACAACAACAGATATAACAGTATAGTTGACCATGGTACTGATGAAGTGTTTCAGGGTAATTGCAACGAGGGTCCACGTAGAAGTGAACGCCTCGCTGAAAAGGATAGAAAAGAGCGTAATCAGGATTTTCATTACCCCCCGGGGAGATCCGGGGGATGGGGGTACAAACCACAGAGACCAGGGAGCAGATGGTACAACAAATAAGCACAGTAAATCATTATGATTTAAGGCCCGATCCTATGATTGTTGTAACCCCACGCAATTTGACTAACTCCAATGTTAACATGGTTTGTACGCAGATTATGGAAGGCTCCAACTGCAGGGTAATCAAAATGAACAACTTCAGCATATATAATTTTACTGAGATTCCAATAGATTTGGTCGCTTTCGATATTTTCACCAAAGGTTTCCAATTTGTACCATCTAATAGAACCAACTTGCCCAATCTGTTGGTAGACCTTAAACTTTTTACTAGAGCATTGAACTTGCAGTATTTTTTTAAAAATACAACACACAACACCAATGGGCTGACCAGAAAAAGCACCTTTAATCCTCCCATGGTGCAACCGATTAAGCTCTATGAGGAATTGGTAGAACATGAACTACGAGAAAAGTTTTGTTATTCTGGGAACACGCAGTATTCCAACTTGACCAAACAAGAACTTGAATTTATTTCCTTACTTTCAAAGGAACACGTTAGGGTCATGAAACCGGACAAGGGTGGTGGCGTGGTCCTTATGTATGACCACACTTATGAAGAAATCATACACAACATGCTACATAATGACCAGCAGTATTGTCTTATATCTCGTAATGAATACAATATAGCATTAGCTAAGATAAAATATACATTATACGACCATCTATTACAAGGTGTCATTAATGAGCAATTATACAACTTTCTTCTAGTTAATAAACCTAGGGTTCCTATTATATTTGGAATCCCCAAAACTCACAAAAATACTAACCTGTTGCTGTTCAGACCAATTGTCTCAGGCGCAGGGGGGTTACGGAACCCATTTCTAAATTTATAGATTTTGTTACAAAAAAGCACACCCGTGCCATGACCCACGTAATAAAGGATTCCTGGGAGTTTCTTAAACTTTTCCCAAAAGAAAAATGTCTCACTTCCTCATTGATGATCACTGTGGATATTAAAGACCTATTTCCCAGTATACCTCACACTGTTGGGGTCGAATGGTTCAATGATTTTCTTAGGTCTGAAACTAGTCTCAGTAGTAACATCATTAATTTAATTTCTGATATGCTTAATATTGTTCTAAACAACAGCTATGTGTTTTTCAATGGGGAACTATTTAAACAAACAAAAGGAGTGGCCATGGGTGCCTCCTGTGCCACCGTATGCCAACACGGTGCTGCACAGATGGGAGCAAGAGTTCATATTTCGTTCCAACTGGGCACAACACATCACCTTTTACTGCCATTATTTGGATGATATATGTATCATCTGGGATGGAACTAGGGAACAAGTGGCAGGGTTTCTTGAGCACATTAACTCCTCTACTGATTTTTTATCCTTTACGCATGAAATTAATGAGAACGAACTGCATTATCTAGATGTAGCAATTTTGAGAGATGTTCAAACAGGTGAACTGTATTCCAAGGTTTACAGAAAACCCTCATTTTCTAATTCCCTATTACATTTTAACAGCCAGCACCCCTTTCAACAAAAGAAAGGAATAGTCAAAGGCTTGCTCATCAGAGCATCCCGGATGTGCAGTAGGTTGTCTGACTTCATTGATGAAGCCAACAACCTCAAGATGATGTTTGCAGACAGAGGTTACCCAGATTATTTGGTGAATAATCTCATTCATGAAATTCTCAACTAAAGGGATTCTACATATACACCATTATTTGGGAACAAGGAGGCTGTGGTATCCAACGCCATGTCTACCCCTACACTATCCCAAAAGAATCAGAGCCAGTTCATTTATACTTATTCAGAAAATTCAAGGGAGATAGAAAACACTATCATGAAGTTTTGGTTTGTGTTACAAACCCATGATGAACTTAAGAACTTGATTTCCAAGAAACCATTATTTGTCAGAAAAAGGGGCCGTAATTTAAAGGAAGTTTTTGAACAAAAACACCCTACTACCTGTGTGACCACCAAACAAAGGAATGGTACTTTCAAATGTGGCACATGCAAACAGTGCCCTTTCATAATTAACAGCAGTCAGTTATATTTGAAAGTACGTGGTGTCAACTTAAAACCACATGGCCACTACACTTGTAATACAAAAGGGGTTGTATATATCGGGTGTTGTTTGTTCTGCGGTGCCTTCTATATAGGGAAAACTGAAAGGGAGTTTAGAAAGCGTATATATGAACATATCTATGACATAGACAAAAAGAAAGATAGTAACGCATTCTATAAACACTCCCTCAGTTGCCCCAATTTCAAGTTAACTTTTATGGTTCTCGAACAAGTTCACCCTAGCAACAGAGGTTGAGACTGGGAGTCTACCCTTGAATTTAGGGAATTAATCTGGCAGCTGAGGCTTGATGCTGGCAGTACGCCTGGCATTAATGGGTCGTTAAGTATAGGATCTGTCCTCAGGCTCAGACGAGCCAGATTATAGTTTGCATTTTTAAATGAGTTCTTATAATGCTTTTCAGCATTTATTGACAACACATTTATGTGTTAACAATAGTTTTTTACTTATTCATTAAGCATGGTTGTGTTCTTTTTACACGCAAGCATTTTTAGCTTTGTCTGTTTACAACCTGTTGATTTACATTTTTGTGTTCATTCTCTCTATACATACACCAGGTGTAGTCCTGGATGTTTTTTAACAAGACAGGGGGTATGTACCAGTATATGTACAATCTGCATACCATGCATTATATGATTTAAATTTTATACAGTCTACACAACATTAGGACTGCTATAATGTGTCATTGAAAAGTATGTGTTTTTAACGAGTTTTAGTAAAATTTTTTCACATTTTAAAACAGTTTTCTAATTCCTAATTGGTTTCCAGCACCAATTAAATTTAGCATGTGATCCAGCTATTTAAGCATTGTGTTTTTCAGTCATTCTTGTTTGCTTTGACTTGAAAAAGCCTGGAATTATCCAGGCGAAAGCGCTTGTCATCAAGTTGTTTTGTTAAGGATTCGTGTTGTAATAAACCTGATTTTTACTACATCGCACAGTTGAATTATTGTCTCTACGAGGTGCTCTTGGATTTCTTTCCTGGTTGGTCTACATTTGCTTGTGCAGCTCTTTGATTGCCTTCCTACTGATGTTTTCCCTTCCCATTGGCTTCCCATTTAAGCCCAGAAGTGCGCTGCGCATACCCAGTGCTCAGATGTGAACAGAGCTGCTATTTCCTGTTTTTTATTTTTTAAAACCCGGTGCGCGGTGTGCACACCCATTTAGGCTATGTAGGTGGTGGTGCTGCGGTAGCATTGTCACCTCACAGTAAGACGTTGTCCTGTTCGATTCTCAGCTAAAGCGTCTTCTGTGTGGAGACATGCGTGAATGGGCGTACCTTCGTTGAAGGTTGTGCGTCAGAGCTGGCAACTCGGCACGTAAAAATCTACTGCCAATCATTAACGAACCGGAGTGAAAAGGTTGTAAAAGAAAGTTGTATTTAACAAGGGATTGTTTGTTGCTAAACAAAGCCACAACAGAGAGTTGTAAAAAAGAGAAAGCTAAAGCATCAACAAAATATCAACCCCCCAGGACAAGAATGTGATGTAAAGGAGCTTGAGTAGGGGAGAGTATATATACATATTTGGGAATAGATGAATGATCAGCAATAAAACATGAACAAATGAGAATAAAGCTCAGTATGGAATACTCCAGAAGAGCAAAACTACATTTAAAAATGTCCTTGACTTTTAGGAATAAAGCCTGAGCTATAAATCAGTTCTAACTTACAGTTTTGGGGTGAATGTCATTTAAAAGCATCTGATCAATTAGAAACAAAAACAAGAAAAATGCGTCTTGCTTATCAAATGACACATAAATATCAGTGAGTTATAATTACATTATTATTCCCTAATAGAACATTAGATTATATATTTTTAACATTGAAGGAGTTATAGGTCTCCTTGAAATTGGCTACATGTATAGATATGCAATCACGGGACTGCATACATATTCTCTCATCTCATCAGATCCAAACATAGTGAAAGTTTTAAAACATGAGGAGATAAAGTCAAAGATGACATTTTTGCTTAGTTTAGCACAGGCATTTCAGAATCAAGCCGGAATGGAAATCATATCAGAAGCAGACAAAAGTCAGATAGCAACTAAATGTGCCAAAAAAAAAAAAAAGAAAGCATATAAAGAAAAGGATTAGACAAGAAGATAAAAATACAGCAAACTCCACAAATATAGTGGCAAGTGTAGAGATATTCTGTAACAACCTCATCTTGACCAGGATTTGAAGCAGGAATGGTTAAGGAGAGGTAAACTGAAAACAAAAAGATAGCAGGTTAATAATGGCAGCCCAGGATAGTGGACTATGTACATTTTGCTTTCAAAGTCCATTGAAAATATGAGAAACAGACAACTGGAGGTTTTGAAAACAGAATTGGAAACAGTTGCCTATCTTGTTGCTTGATATGGTACACTCATAGCAGAGGGCCTGTATACTGAAAGGCACAATAGTGTGGCAGGACTGTCACGTTGGGTATTGTGCGTAAATTACAATACTGAAGTAGCTGAGAAGCATTGGAAATATGAACCACAAAGCATTATCGAGAATGATGACATTTATATCTCATGAGATAGACCATTACTAGCCCTTCAAAAAATAGATGCAAGAAAAACAGATATAACAGTCCATGAAAGAAAGATAAAAATATTGTTGATCAATGAAGTCGCTACACCCAGTGATTACAGCATCTTATGTACATAGAGTTACAAAGTCATAAAATACCAGGATTTGCATGCAGAAACAAGAGCAATGTGGAAGAAAGATACCAAGACAGTCCCAACAGCAGCAGGAGCAACAGGACTAATTAAAAAGAATTTACAATCTAACTTAAAAATGCAAGCAGCACACGTAACTCCGTATACATTGCAGAAGGAGACAATCCTGGGGACATTGTGAGTGCCATGAAGAGCACTCTTGGCTACCATCAAAGACCAAAACGATGCTAATTTCATGAGCTCTAATCATACTCTGACTTAGGAATGGGGTACATTCTTCACTGTGATATTAGAAACCTAAAACACTTATATAAATTAAACCAATATAGGAGTAATTTTGTAGCTCTGAGTTAAGTTAATTAGAAGTTTTGTTGGCTTTCAGTAGTACTAGGTCACTAATGTACGATATACAATCAATGTCGGTATGCATGATGACAAGGTATTAATAAAATGCAAGAACAAAGGTTTTCCAAGTACAGATCCCTGTGATACACCTTTTGAGGCACTGGTTAGATCTGCATTGTTGTTATCTGCATGAATTGCAGAAGTTCTTTGAGACAGGAACTATCAAGCCATTGCAGTACTACAGGAGCAAAACCCATATCTAGTTTGCTTATAAGAAAATTGTGGTCATCAGTTTTAAATGCAGATTTGAATCTAAATACATTATTCCTGTCAGTTCACCTTTCTATATATTATAATAGATTTGGTCAGCCAAATGTAAAATGATAATGATGGTACTATATTTGGGTCTGTTGTCTGTTGGTAAGTATATTATATTTGGAAATGTAATCTTTGATTATATACCATTTTCTCAAGAATTTCAACAGTGGACAAACATTTTTTTATTTTATTTAACATTTGTTGACCGGGGAAGTCCGACTAGGTTCCACAGATCCTGTTTTCAGCAGAGGCCTGGGGAGAAATGCTCCAGAAGCATGTCTTTAGAATGTGGGAGGAAACCGGAGTACCCAGAGGAAACCCACGCGAATGCAGGGAGAACATGCAAACTCCACACGGAAGGCACCCCAGCTGAGAATCGAACCGGAGAACCTCTTGCTGTGAGGCAACAGCATTAACTGCTGCACCACTGCGCCACCTCTATTTTCTATATGCCTATAATCATTAACTGAGTTGGGGTGAGCTACTTTAGGGAGGAGTATTATAACAGAGTTAGGGTGAGGCTGAAAATGTGAGTTAATGGTTCTGATAAAATAAATTCACTGACTTCCAGCAGCTGAGGAGGAAGACAGTGACTATATCCATTGTAGCTGTAATATAAATTCCCTAGCAAGTTTTTAGCTGATTATTTGGTGCTGGTGTTTTTAATGAAAAGGGTGGATAGTCTAGCTATTGTTAAGGAGAATTTATGGTCTGTAGAGAAATCTATATTAAATACCTTATTTGGCAGTGTGGGTGGGAAAGAAATGTGATCTCTAAGGTAATTTAAATTGTTCAGAATACATGGCATTTTTCTGTGCACTTTGGGAAATAGTTTGCGATGATTTGTTTAATAGTTTGCCAGATTAGTCTAGGATTACCAAGTCTCTATTCCTAACTGTGCTGAAGGAAAGCTACCTTTGAATGTTAGTAGCAATTCTTGTGTCTCTCTTTAAGAAATATCATATACTTTTTCAGATCAGAAAGAGTGGCTTTCCATGTGGTCCAGGATTGATCTCTACTCTAAATTTGTTTTTGCTTAAGCTTATGTGTAGGCACTGGTAACCTTTCCCCTGATACTCATCTCTTCCTAAGAGGGAAAAGTATATCTTGAATTGACAGTAGGAGATTAAAAAATGTTGCTAGAACTATTATGGTCTAATCTGCAGTATAGACTGAGAAGTAGTTTATCTGCTATAATTCACTGAATAGACAATCAAGTTTGCTATCAGGAATATTCCTGGTACAATTGCTATAGTCAGGTGTGCACAATCTCAGTCATGCTTGGAGATTTATGCTCAGTAACTCTTTATATTTCCTACACAATACTGCTGGGGTCTCATAGAAAAGAATTTACAGTCATATTTAGATATGTTACTGCTACATGTAACTCCATATGAATTGCAGAAGGAGTCAGTTGTGGGCACATTGTGGGTGCTGCAAAGAGTACTTTTGACTAACATCAAAGGCTGAAACAATATTCATTTCTTGAACTTTAATTATACTTTGATTTACAAATGGGCTGCATTACCATCATGGTATCAGAAATTAAACTGAGTAGAAATATACATTAGAATGATTATTATTATTATTATTTGTATTATTATTATTTGTATTATTATTATTATTATGGATATTTATATTGTATTTCCTTATGAAAACTTTTACATTCATGATCAGGTATACACTCACCACTTTTATGCACATTCTTAAAGATACAGCAGTAAAAAGCATTGGGTTAGTCAGTGCTGAAACTTATAGCAGAGAAATACAAAAACTCTTACTTGAGACAGTAGCAAAAACGAGTAACGAAAAAAAAACTTGTCTAAGGAAATGTTGAAACCAAGCATACCTATAACATAAAAATACTAATTTATGACACAAAAATGAATAATGAAAAACATTGTTCCAAAGAATTATTTTACAAAGAAATACATAAAAGTACCAAATCATGTTACCCTTACACTACAAGGTTAGGTTCATTGAGCAGATTTCATCTAATTTCCTTTAACTGAAGTTGGTGAAAACCACCTACAGTTACGTTGTATGAGACACCAGTACCTATAAATGTTTTTTTTTCACTTTTTTCTCCATTATTACTTGATTTGTGTAAGTTGGGGGGATGAAGGTGCAAGTTCTCCATATTAGGGTGGCAGGGAAACTTTTCCTCTGTAAAAACATTTTTTTGTATTTTTAGATTGCACTTTTCAATGTAGAAAAATCAATGACACATGGCTTGTTTTTGGATGATTTGACCAGATATAGGGAAAGCCTAAATCATTTTTATGAGATTATAGACATATAAAATACATTTTATGGCGGAACAATCTAATTTATGATGCATCTCTACTTTAAGGACACAACTTCAAAAGTTAAGTTGTTGCTGCAGTGTTCATTTATTGAGCTTATTTTACTGATTTTCTTATATTTATGTCATTATGTTTTAATACTATTTGCACTATTGTGTTATTATCTACATTTATAACCTGTACAATGCTGGACTCAAACACTCAAAGACTTAAATGAACTTGAAGCTAAAACTTATGCTGGATGTGATACAGGCCAATTTGTCAGCATTCCAGCTTGACTCAGATTATTTGCCTTACAATCCATTATGATATACATGTAGGTGGATAAGATGTACTATGTATGCAGTTTTGTTATCTAGAAAGTTCTGTGTATGTGTATATGTTGGGGGCAGTAAATTTATGTTATTTTATAAAAAAAACTTTAAGGGCAGCACAGTGGCATGACAGGTAGTGCTGTCACCTCACAGCGAAAGGTTCCCTGGTTTGATTCTCACCTGCGATGGAGTCTGTGTGCCCTCCCTGCATTTGTGTGGGTTTTCTCTGGGTACTCTGTTTTCCTCCCATATTCCCAAGACATGCAGTAGACAGACTGATCAATTTAAACTGGCCATAGGTGCAAGTGTGTGGTGTGATGTGAAAGATCCATTGTGGCAGGACTAACTACCTGGCAGTGTAAACCTTGGCTCTAGATGATTATTATCATTGGAGTGACACCCCAACACCATGTGCAAAAATGGAAAAAGATTCTGTGGATGGATTATAAAAAAGTTTAAGATTTTTTCTGTTTTAACTCATAAATGTGTGCATGTGTTTAAATATATATATATATATATATATATATATATATATATATATATATATATAAAATATATATGGAATGTTAATGTTAATGCAGTCAGTAATTTTGTTTTCTGTATTGTAAGGGAAAGTTATTTTTTGTTTTTGAGGCAATAATATTTATGCTGTTGTAAATGTCAACAGTTCTGTGATAATGCAGTAGGTTTTTCCCGCTAAATAATAGTGTTAAATGTCTTTTTCGCTCATATACCTATGTCTCTGTATAAGATACTAAAATAGAAAAAAAATCTAACTGTCTTGCTTGTCTGTATAACACTATTACCTCTTTCACTAATATGCACAGTTTATGCTAATTAGATGGGGTCTATATTACAGTCTTGAAGGTTTAAAACTTCAAATCAATAAAGATCGACCTTTAGTGATCAAAGTCTTAAACCATCAAAACCAAAAAAAAAAAAATACAAAATTAAAAAAAAAAACAACTAAATAGTGTGTAGGCAAGCCCCCCTGCACCCCTCTACTTCAATATACCAACTCCGAGAATGCAGATTTTCTGTTTAAACATTCGATGTAGTGCGCTTTCGGTATTCTCGTGTCGACAATATCGTATTCGATATTGTCAGACTTCGAGATTTTAATATAGACCCAATTAGATGCCACGGATTTTAGATGAATATTCCTGATTTTCAGGGTGTTTGTTCTTGCTTATCTGCTCTAGAGTTTGAGATGTATGGTACAATCTCTCAAGACTTAATAAAGTCTTATTCTTCACTGGAAAATTGTGGACTTTTGTGAAGCATTTCTAAATTTGTATCTCATAGCATAATAACAGTAAGCAGAAAAAAAGCCCAAAATTTTGCATCAAACATGAATAAATGTGGGTTTTGGGAACTGTCACTGCAATCTTTTTGATAGCCTGAAGTGGGTATTGATTTGACTTAATCCATTTCCTATGATCTTGGAAATCCATACATATTCTGAACTTGCCTTGCATTATAACTCTTACCCCACTTGTAACCCAGTCTTTTGGTTCTGTATGACTATGACTCCTAGTACCTTTATTTTCTTTCTCATTTTTAGCCTTAAATACAGTGGATATGTTTCATAGGTTCATAGGTTCATAGGTAGGTACTAGGCTATTGGTGCAAAGGCCTATGTAAGCCTAGCCAACAGGGTTCCCTGGCTTATGCCACCCAAGAAAGTTATTGTCCTGTGCCCCTGTCAAGCAAAGCCACAGAAGTGATCCCCGGGGTGTATGTCCCATTTCCCATCCACTCATCAAGATTTTTCTTGAAGAGTGCTAATGAGGAACTTTGCTTGACATAGATGGGTAGCTTGTTCCAGAGTATGGGAAGTCTATGGGAGAGGAATCTATCCCTCCAGCATGTCCTGTTTATTGTGGTGACAAGGTTTAGGTCCCTAGAGCGTGTAGCTCTGAGAGACTGGGATTTCTTTAGGTGTAGCATGTCCAACAGCTCTGGGTTTGACATAGCTTTATATGTTAGGCAGAGATCACCTCGGAGTAGACGATATGCGACAGAGTAAAGCTGGAGTTTTTTGAGATGGTCAGTGTATGGCATCTGTTTGAGGCCAGTAATCCTCTTTGTGAGGAACTTCAGTGGCCTTTCCAGCTGCTGCAGATGTCTTGTGAGGTACATTCCAAAAGGGGCCTTGTACTTTATAATGGGTCTAATGAGTGTCGAGTAGAGGGGAACGATGACCTCTTTTTTCCTGGATGAGAACCCTTTTGTAATGAGGTGTGCCACGTAGAAGGATTTCCTGACTACTGTGGCAATGTGATTATCAAAGGAGACTACTGTCCACCTGGGTCCCAAGGTCTCTTATCACACATTCGGCATTAAGTAAACTGCCGCCTATGTGTGGACAAGGGTAAGGTGGTCAACACAGCCTATCTCAGGGGTCTGCATCCTTCACTATCAAAAAGAGCCATTTTAGCCCCTTTCCCACCAAATAAAATTCATCTGGAGCGACAAAACGTATTCGACCCCTAAAATGAAGATAATGCAATGTATAAAGTTTTATATACTGTTATTATAATATATATAAAAGAACTATATTTATAACAGCAATATTTAAAATCCATCCTTATTTTTGTTCCTTTGTTAGGATTTATATTGGGATCACTCAGTCACTCTTGGTGTGTGTGTGTGTGTGTGTGTGTGTGTCTGTGTGTGACTCATACCTCTCAACCTCTTGCAAGAAATCTGGACAAAGCCATAAATAATGGGAGAACAAAGGCCCATAAATAGGGACACTTTTTAAATATTGCTCTTACAAATTTAGAAAGTTGATAAAATAACAGGTTTTGCATTAGCATGAATTTTCTGAAGTCTGAAACTCAAATATCTGTCTATATTTTCTGACTTCAGCCCTCAATGATTTGTCAGAAAAAAACACAACTTTATGAGAAACAGACCAAAATATGAGGCAAAAATCAGGACATTCTGCAAAAATCTGTACAGTGGTGAGGTAACTGTGTGTGTGTGTGTGTGTGTGTGTGTGTGTGTGTGTGTGTGTGTGTGTGTGTGTGTGTGTGTGTGTGTGTGTGCGTGTGTGTGTGAGTATGGAAAATGCATATTAACAGAAACTGTTATTCAAGCAAGTTTCTAACAGCAATATTTAAAATCTGTCAGTATTTTTCTTCCTTTGTTCCCCCTTTATTTGTGGATATGTCCAGATTTCTTGTGGTAAGAGTTTCAGAGGTATGGTGGAGAGGTATAGGAACCTTTCAGAAGATGTTGCTGCTGCCAGGGGATCACTCGATCACTCTCAGTGTGTGTGGAATGCATAGTAACAGAAATCATGTTATTCTAATAAGTTTATAAGAGCAATATTTAAAATCCGTCACTCCATCACTCTCAATGTGTGTGTGTGTGTGTGTGTGTGTGTGTGTGTGTGTGTGTGTGTGTGTGTGTGTGTGGTGTGGCAGAGTGGCCATTATTTTTCAAAGCTACAGAGAGCCACTGCAGCAGGGTGGAAGAGCTGCATGTAGCTCCAGAGCCACAGGTTGCAGACCCCTGGCCTATCTGGACCTCGCCAAGGCCTTCAACACCATCCCCCATTCTGGAATCATAGATAGACTTACTAAGCTGGGCATTAATCTCTACGTCACTCGATGGGTTGCCAACTGGCCTACAGATAGAACCCACAAAGTAAAAGTAGCCAATTATGGCTAGGCTTGCATAGGGTTGATAGCCTAGAACCAACCTATGAACCTATGGGTACAGAGTTTTTATCAAAGGGGATGAAAATGCACTTTTTGGCATTGAGCTTGAGGCCATGGCTCTGACACCAGGCATCTGCCTTAGTGGCCCTTCTGTAGGATGTCCACATCATTTGGGGACTTGACTATGACTCCTAGTTTGCATTGCAAACTTCATTAGGCAAAGCCCTTCTGTGTTAGCTTCTACTTCAGAGAAGTAGATACCAAACACGAGATGTCCCAGGACTGAACCCTGTGGTACTCCACTTGTCACTGGTTTGAAGTCAGATTTGGTGTCTGCAACTTTTACAGCGTGGGTTCTGTCAGTGAGCCAGTTGGCAACACATCTTGTGACGTAAGGATTTATACCTAGTTTAGTGAGTTTAGCTATAATTCCAGAATGGGGGATGGCATCAAAAGCCTTGGAGAGGTCAAGATAAGCTGTGTGAACCACCTAACCCTAGTCTATGGCTTTGGTGACTACCTCAAAGAAGTCGATCAGGTTCAGGAAGTATGATCTGCCTTTCACAAACTCAAACTGGGTGGGGTCCAGAGTTTGGAGGTTACCAATGTCTTTGTTTATGAGTTCCATGATGATACATTCCATGGCCTTACAGACCAGGCTCATCAAGCTAATAGGGCGATAGGTCCTGGGATCAGTAGTGGCTCCACCTTTGTGCATGGGATAACTGTTGCTGTGCACCATTCAGTGGGCATAAAGCCTGACGTAAGGCTATGATTGAACATGGTCCTTAGGTGGGGAGCCAGTTCGTTCTGAAGTTCATGTAAAACACAGTCTGGGATGTTGTCCAGTCCCATGGATGCTGTGTTTTTGGCTTCAGAGACTGCAGCTTTTACTTGCGTAATTGCGATTACAGGGACTCTGAATTCTTCCTGTATAGACATGAGCCCTTTAGGGGGTGAGGGGAGGGTAAAGTTAGCACTGAACCTATCTGCCAGGATGTTGGCAATACCAGTTGGTTCTGTAATTTTCATGCCGTTGTGCTGTAACTCAGAGCAGATTTGGGTGTTGCCATTGAGATTCTTGACATAGCTATAGAATGCTTTGTGGTTATCCCTAGAATCAGTGGCAATTTTGTAGCATAGCTAGCTTTGGAGGATCTTATAAGGGATCTCAGCTTCTTACTGAGACTGACCAGGGAACTCCTTCACGCATGGGATTTTACTCTCTTTTGCAACAGTTTCATAGTTTCATAGTTTCATAGTAGTGTACTAGGCTATCTGCCCTGGGGCACTTACAAGCCTAGCCAACAATGATGTGGCTTACGCCACCCCGTATTATACAGTTGCGCCTCTCTAGTAGTGACACATGTGGGACCCCATTATTTAGTAAACTATACCTCTGTCTAGTAGTGACACTGAGGTGACTCCCGGGGTAAACTTACGATCTCCCATCCATGCATCGAGATTTTTCTTGAACAGTGCCAATGAAGGGCTCTGTCTCACATGAACTGGGATTTTGTTCCAGAGTACAGGTAACCTCTGTGTTATGAATCTATCCCTCCAGCATATTTTATTTATATTTGTGCAGAGGTTGAAATCTTTAGCTCGCGTGGTTCTGGTGGATCTGGATTTTTTTGAGATGGAGCATGTCCATCAGTTCTTGGTTGGACATGGCCCTATATGTTAGGCACAAATCACCTCTGGACAGGTGGTATGCTACTGAATAGAGCTGGAGTTTCATTAATCTAGCTGGATAAGGCACATGTTTGAGACCCATGATCCTCTTGGTGAGGTACTTCTGGGGTCTTTCCAGTTGTTGCATGTGCCGGGTGAGATACATCCCAAATGGAGCATTATATTCAATCATGGGCCTGACAAGGGAGGAATATAGAGGTACAATGACCTCCTTTGATCTGGATGAGAATCCCTTCATGATGAGATGGGCAAGGTAGAATGTCTTTCTGACCACTTTGGCAACATGGTTGTCAAAGGAGAGGTCACTATCGACTTGAGTCCCCAGGTCTCTGATTACTTCTTCCGCACTCAGTGGGTTATTGTCTATGTGATAATTTGTGGGTACTTTGTTTTTCCCAAAGGGGATGACTATACATTTTTTGGCATTAAGTTTGAGGCCATGATTCCGGCACCAGTTGTCCGGTTCAGTGACACCTTTCTGTAGGATGTGTGTGTCAGCAGGTGAATCAACTATGGCACCCAGTTTGCAGTCATCTGCAAACTTTGTCAGCCATAATCCTCCCATATTTGCTTTCACATCCGAGAAGTAAATGCCGAATAAGAGTGGTCCCAAGACTGAGCCCTGTGGGACACCACTCATGACTGGTTTTGAATCTGACATGGCTCCAGCAATTTTGACCTTATGGGTTCTGTTTTTAGCCAGTTTGCTACCCATCTTGTGACATATGGATTTACATTTAGGCTGCTGAGCTTGTCTATGATGCCAGAGTGTGGTATCGTGTCAAAGGCTTTAGCCAAGTCCAAGTAGGCAGTGTGGACAGCCTTGCCCTCGCCGATGGCACTAGTGACTGTCTCAAGAAGTCAACCAGGTTTAAGAGGCAGGATCTGCCTTTTACAAAACCGAACTGGGTGGGATCAAGGGTCTGCAGATCTCCAATATCGCCATTTATGAGTTCCATGATGATTCTTTCCATAGCCTTGCAGACCAGGCTGGTCAGACTTATGGGGCGGTAGTTACTAGGGTCAGTAGAATTTCCCCCTTTGTGGAGTGGGACCACTGTTGCTGTGCGCCAGTGTTCAGGTACATATCCTGTAGTGAGGCTAAGATTGAATAGCGTTTTTAGGTGCGGGTTGAGTTCATCTTGAAGTTCACATAACACGCAACCGGGGATACCATCGGGTCCCATAGATGCTGTGTTTTTTGCTTTGTTGAGTGCTGATTTCACCTGTATGTCTGAGATGACAGGTAGGTTACATTCAGCAGGGATAATTACTACATCTTTAGGGGTGAGGGAGGGAGAAATTTGCACTGAACCTATCTGCCAGAATATTGGCAATGTCGGTAGGGTCAGTGAATTTTTGTCGTTGTGTACCAACTCAGAGCATATCTGAGAATTTCCTCCCAAGGTTCTGACATAATTGAAGAAGGCCTTGTGATTGTCTTTGGTATCCTTGGCAATCTTTCTCTCAAATTTGGCTTTAGATGTTTTTATGAGAGAACGTAGTTTTTTACTTGTGCTGATCAGGGAAGCCTTTCCCTTGTGGGATTTGGCTTTGTCCTGCAGTAGCTTCCTTCTTTTGTTGTACAGTTTGTTTATAGCTGGGGTCCACCAAACCAGGCGTTTTCCCTTGGTGGAGAGGGTCTTGGTTTTAGTTGGGATTGCTTGATCCATGCATTCTTGGAGATGTCCGTAGAAGGCTGTTGTGTAGGATTCAGCATTTTGGGATGTGGTTTCCATTAACCCAGTAGGCTTAAAGGATATCATTTCTGACTTAAGGAGTGTAAAGTCAGCTTTTGAAAAATTTTTCACTGTAGTCTTTTGTTCTGGGGGTGGGGTGGGATATGTACATCCAACGTGATCAGTTTATGGTCAGATCTTACTAGTGAGGGGTTTATATCCGTGCGGAGCATTTGGACCCCATGTTTGTGATAATCAGGTCAAGTATATTATCTCTCCTCATAGGAGAAGTGACCAGTTGCTCCATAGCATTTGAGTTAATGAATTCCAGGAATCTTTGGGCTAGGTGTTAGGGCTAGAATAGTGGGCCCAGTCTATGTTGGGGTAGTTGAAGTCACCCAATATGATGGTATTTGGTGTGACATTCATATCCTCCAGTGTTTTCAGGAATGCTTGATGGGATTCCTGGGATTGGGAGGGTGTTCTATAACATGTGACCAGTTGTATAGCAGTTTTGCCTATGGTGAGTAAAACTTGTATGGTTTCTGATGCTTCATGGGTAGCCACCAATCGAGAGGTGTAGGTGTCCTTTATGAAAATGGACACTCCCCTCCTTTGTGGTTCGGCCTGGAACTTGAGGCGAAAAGCATGATATGAGGTATAGCCTGGTAGCTGGAGTGCTCTCAGGAGCCTTGAACCAGGTTTCAGTTACTGCACAGACATCGATGTTCTCCATACTGAGAAGGGCTTCGAGTGCCTGCATCTTGAGATTTAGACTTCTGGCGTTGAGCAGCATTACCCTTAATTTTTTTCCATTTTTCTTTTTTACGGAGGTTGATTTGTCTTTTGAGCATTGCCTAAAAGGCACTATGGGGTGGCAAGAGCCTTGGCCAGTATCCGAAGCCCAGTGGTGACAGGTGCAAGCCATCCCTTGCAAGCGCTGCCTGTCCAGCATGTCATCCCAGGCTGACAGACATTGGATCCCCTAGAATGACACCAGTGATTAAGCCAATTGTTAAAACTGATCATTTTGTCTTTGTACTGAGGCATCATTCTTGGTGAAGGCAGGATGCTGCTCAGGGTCAGGGTCATACCAGTCTGGGCTACATAATCAGAGAGCTCCTCAATGTCTCTTTTCATGTAGTCCAGGGAGGTACGTCTCAGGTCATTCACACCAGCATGGACAATGACTGCATCATACTTGTACTTGCTTTGGAGTGACCTGAGTGCGTGTGTAATGTGGCGGATCCTAGCTCCCGATAGGCAGCTCACCGTTACCCTCTCCTTATTCAGCCTGGTAAGTGGAACGTCGGTGTGTCTGACTATAGAGTCACCTATTACCAATGTCTCTGGCATAGTGTTTTGCCTTAGGGGCTGTGATTGTGTGACACACCAGTTGTTTGAGGTATGTGTTGTAGGTGTTACGTTTTGTGGGGGTGTATTTCTGGGTGTCTGCTTTGGAGGCCTCTGTTGTTTTGGTAAGTTTTTTATAAGAGCCTCCGAGTATGTCTTTGTGTTCTTATGTGTTTGGTTTGTAGTGGTGGTGGTTTTATGTGTGACCGGTTTTGCTTCGGGTCTGGGTACCTCCTCCTCCTGTCTGGTCTTGCCAGTCCTGAGTTGAGAGAGTTTAGCCTCCAGTCTGGCTATATAGTTGCATCTCTCACAAGTATTTGTGTTAGTAGGAAGGAGGAGAGGGTTGTCTGTGTACATGAGACAATTGTAACATGGTCTTAAGATTCCCAGGTTAACGAGCTGAACAAGAGAGGATGCTAGTGGTCTACCACTCGACATACTAGAATATTATAAGGAGTGCTGTGCCTTTAAAGGAAGTGGGTATTCACAGGGGGTAGTGGATGGCTGTAGTGCTTACTTTAGTATAAGAGTGCTTACTTTATTATAAGAGTGCTTGCTAAGACTAGAAGTCCCGAAAACAAGTGCTAATATATACAGCTAAATAGACTGAGTAGAGCTTTCTAAGTGAAAAATTGAAGAGCAGACTTGGCGGAGCCAGAAATAGTTTAAACCTGTATAACTGCTGCTGCGCTATGCGCCCAATCAAAAACGCCTGAGGCGGATTTTTATACAGGAACTTGAAAAGAGCTAGAAATGGTCCAAAGCAACCAATAATTTACAGCTCAAGTGCTGAGGTCACTTCCCCAGGGACAGATAGGCTGCTCAAGGCTCCCACTCCCACTGGTGAGCTCAGAAACTTCCTTCTATCCAAGTAAGGCAATGGCCAACACAGGAACTACACACAGCCCAGAATACAGCAAAGCCTGTATACTGGTCCAAACTAGTCGAGCAAAGGCGGAAAACAAGGAGTATTTTTTGTTTTTTGTTTTTTCAGGAAAGCACACAGAAATGCAATTAAGCAAACAGTAAAATCGATTTACACAGGCTAGCACACTTCAGTGGGCAGCCTCAGCAGTTAAATTAACAAAAAAACAGTATTAATCGACCAGAGTTGACCAAAATGCTACTTTTAAGTGCAGATACTTCAGAAATCAGCAGATAGACACAAAAACAGTTATAGCTAGTTAAATGAAAGCCAGAGAGGACAATGCAGATAAAAAAAGCCAAAAAATACTTAAATCTGGAAAGTGGTCACTTCTTTCAGTTCTCTGTTGCCAGGACCCCTCTGCAGGACCACGTGGAGCTCTGTCGTAGAGTTTGTTCATGGGAGGGGACCACCAGATTGACTTCTTTTTTGGAGGACAGTGTCTTGGTTCTGTTTGGAATAGCACGATCCATGCACTCATGTAAGTGCTTATAGAGTGCATTTGTGTAGGATTCAGCAGTCATAACTGTATTGTCCATCTGCATGGGTGTCATGAAGTTAGCCACTTCTGTCTTAAGAAGCATGAAGTTGGCTTTGGAGAAATTTTTTACCATGGTTTCCTTGATGGGGGGTGGGGGCAGGATGTGGATATCTAGGGTGATTAGCTTATGGTCGGATCTGACCAATGAGGAATTGACTTCAGGTGTGGAACACTGGTCACTCATGTCAGTAATGAATAGGTATAGGATATTGTTGCCCCTGGTGGGGGTGTGGATAAGTTGATCCAGGGCATTGGAATTTATGAATTACAGAAAGCGTTGAGCGAAGGAGTTGGTACATGAGTAGTTTTCCCAGTTAATGGTAGGGTAGTTGAAATCACCAATTATTAGGGTGTTTGGTCGAACCCTAACATTTTCCAGTATATCAAGAAAAGAGGAGTGTGAATCCTGGAGCATGGTGGGGGATCTGTAGCAAACTACAATTTGGATTGCAGTTTTGTCCAGAGTGAGTTGCACTTGGATAACCTCGGATGCATTATGCTGAGCAACTAGCCTGGAGGTGTGGATATTCTTAATGAATATGGACACACCTCTGCATTTGGTGTTCCAGTCCAGGTTAGGTGGCTGAAAAGTGTGGTATGAGTTATAGGCTAGTAATGCAAGGGTGCTCTCTGGAGCCTTGAACCAAGTCTCAGTCACTGCACAGATATCGATGTTCTCCATTTTAAGGAGTGCCCCGAGGGAGTGCATTTTGAGATTTAGACTTCTAGCATTGAGTAGCATTACCCTCAGTTTTTGCTTGCCTGGTACTGTTACGGTGGTGAATTTGTCATTTGAACCTTGCCTAAAAAGGCACTATAGAGGTGGCAAGAGCCTTAGCCAGTATCCGGAATCCCAGGGGTGACAGGTGCAGGCCATTTCTAGCAAAGCATCGTGGTCTGTTGACCATGTCGTTCCAGGCAGACAGATACTGGATCCCCTTAGAAAGACACCAGAAGCTTAGCCAATTGTTGAAGTCAATCATTTTGTCCTTGTACTGCGGTATAATTCTGGGCAATGGCAGGATGCCTCTCAGGGCTAGGGTTATACCTGCCTGGGCTACAAGATTGGAGAGCTCTTCCATGTCTCTTTTCATGTAGTCCAGGGAGGTACATCTCAGGTCATTCACACCAACATGGACAACAACAGAGTCATATTTGTACTTGTTGTGGAGTGACCTGAGTGCGTGGGTTATGTGGTGGATCCTGGCACCCAACAGGCAGCTGACAGTAACCTTCTTCTTGTTTAGCCTGGTGAGTGGGACATCAGTGTGCCTGACTATAGAGTCACCTATGACTAGTGTGTTGGGTACATTGTTTTTCCTTATGGGCTGCGGTTGAGTGGCACACTGAGTCTTTGGGCTATGTGTCATTTGGGTTGTGTTGGGGGGAGTGGAGGTTTTTTGCATTTCTGCTTTGGAGGTCTATATTGCTTGAGCAGATTATTATTGAGAGCCTCTGTGAATGTTTTTGTGTTTCTATGTGTGGATTTTGGTGGTGTAGGTTTAGTAGGACTATGTGATGAGTGTGGTGTGGTGCAAGTGTTTACCTTCTCCTCCTGACTGTCAAGTTCAGTCTTGGTTGTAGAGAGCTTTACCTCCAGTTTGGCTAGATAAGTGCATCTCTCACAGGTTGCGGTGTTAGGTGGTAGGAGGAGAGGGTTGTCTGTGTACATAAGGCAATTGCTACATTGCCCCAAGATGCCCAGATTCATCAGATAGACAGGAGAGAACACTGGGAGCTGACTCTTGGACATGCCTGAATAAAAAACTGTTTTCCTCCAGACAAGAGAGGAAAGTGAGTATAAGAGCTGTTTTTGTCTAAGCAAGTGAGCAAAATAAGTACAAAAACTGTTTTCCTCTAGGTAATGAAGAAGGTTGAGTGCTGTCGTATTTTGTAGCTTATTTAGTGCTTACAACAAGTTCTGAACAGTGCTGAGCATGATTATGGAAATTCAAGTGCTAAAACTAAGAATCTGTATCTGACTAGACTAGTTATAGGAAAGAAACAAGTGCAAATGCAGGCTTTTAAATCAGAAAGTTGAAAGAGATGGAAAAATTGCCCAAACAGCCAATAACTACAATTTCTGGGCCAGAAACCACTCCTTATGTGGTAGATAGGTTACCTAGTGCTTACCACTCCCACTGATAAGCTAGCAGGCTTCCCCCAACACAGAGAGGCTTGGGAGCCTCAGGAGCTTACAAACAGTCCTGGCTACAGCAAATCTGTATCTGGACTAGATTAGTTACAGGAAAGGGGGGAACAAGTGCAACTGCGGGCTTTTAAATCAGGAAGTTGAGAGAGATGGATAAACTGCCCAAATGGCCAATAACTACAATTTCTGGGCCAGAAACCACTCCCTATGTGGTAGATAGGTTACCTAGCGCTTACCACTCCCACTAATAAGTTAGCAGGCTTCCCTCCAACACAAACAGATTTGGGGCAGGGGGGGCTCAGAAGCTTACAAACAGTCCTGGATATAGCAAATCTGTATCTGGGCTAGACTAGTTACAGGAAAGGCAGGAAACAAGTGTACTTTTTTTTCACAGTTAAGCAGAACACAGGGAGATTCTAGCAAAGTTTTTTTTTTGTATGCATGGATTATTTATTTATTTTTATTTATTTATTTATTTCCTTTGTTAGAGTGCTACTCTTCTCGGACCATTTACAGGTTCAGCCCAGGGTAACAAGACCAAAGAGGAACCATAGAATAGACCCTAAACTTTGAAAACATTACATATTAAGTATAATGTATTGCAAATTATATGCATGGGTTAGGGAGCGTGCAGACAGGTGTCTTTCTTAGCTTTTAACATTTTTCACTGAAATGTGAAAAAGCCTGTGAATTATGAACAGAGATTAAAGATTTAAAACTGCAGGGAGGGAGCATATATAGTATCAGGAATATTAATGTAGAGCAATGGATATCTATTCAGTTTGTTTACTGAAGTAGTACACTGGTCACTAATATGATATGAGGGGGGAAATTGCATAGAGGAGAAAATGTGAGCAGAGGCAACTGGACAAAGTACTTACAAGCATGGGTAATTACTTGGGTAATAAACAGAATTTTGGTTCAATGAAGCAAAGAAATTATTGACAGATAACACACACACCTTTGGTATTGGAAGATCAGATGACGGTGGGTCCTTTTCCCACAGCACATGCTTGGATTAATTTTGC
The DNA here is from genome assembly GCF_019279795.1 of Protopterus annectens. NCBI lineage: Eukaryota > Metazoa > Chordata > Ceratodontiformes > Protopteridae > Protopterus > Protopterus annectens. Next base: position 1,403,841,099 of record NC_056745.1, read on the forward strand.
ATTACTGACATCGCAGTGAAGTGGCTCTCTTCTGACCTAGTGAGACTAACCCAGTCAATAAAAGAGTAAACAACTAAATAAATAAATAAAAAGATCAATAGATACATATATACATACATTGAAAGTTAGGGTTGCATTGTCACTATGGAAGCATTTGCATTTTGCTTCTTTAAGTTTATTGAATGTTTCAAATGATTTGCTGGACTTTGTTAGTGGGTGGCTATTCACAGGTCTTGGGGGACTTATTTGGAGATCATATGATTAGTGCTGCAGACTACATTATAGGACATAACAAGGCTTGAGATAGATGCGGTGAGTGATTTTAGATTATAAGTATATGTTCTTTTGGCTAGTCTGATGGTGAAGAAATGAAAGGATTGAAAATTAAGTAATTTGTAGATTGAGAAAAGTAGAAGTTCTGCATCCATGGTTATTGGGGAGACACTTTGCTTTTTTGTATATGGAACAGTGGTGTTCTGTGTGTGTGGGGGTAGAGAGTAATGAATTTGAGTATGAGTCAGAGGAACTGCCTCCAGTGATATCATTATATACATTCAGCCTGCAGGTATCCTAAGCCTTTAATCAGATCAGCATATCTCTTCAGAGTATGGTTCACATTGTGCAAAACAGACTCATTACTCTAGGACTTACATTTCTGTCCTTGAATAGTGGTACTAATCACAGATATATTTTTGCTGGAGTTTTTAGCTGCATCGTGTTGTTTGTCAGTAGAATAATGAATATGTGCCATTTTTCATTAGAAGTCTTTACATTAAATTCTGCATTTGAATGCTCATGCACTACATTAGCTTTAGCTTTGCTCAAACATTTAGAGAGAACATCATTACAATGCTTCTGCTTACCCTGTTGCACATTCTCACACCACTGTGTCACACCTTGGATATCTATGTCTTCAATATTATTAGACTGTACATTTTGACTATATTAATAATGTAGCCCATTTTTCATCTAGACTAATTGAATTCTATTTTGCCCAATGTAAAATAAGTCTCATCCCAGAATGTTAGATTGTTTTAAATGAGTTTGCAAAATTACTATTTGCAACAACAGCTTGTACTCTTTATTTTGTAAGGTAGATTCAACTGAATTTGTTAAGTGGAGACAGCAATATGGATGCACTTATACAGCCTGTATTTTAAAATGCAACATTTTATTAGCAGATTCTGTCACAACACAGTCTGCACTAGGGTCAAGTTTAAATACAAATTATTTGCCATTAACTGACATGTTTTGAGGCAAAAGTCACTTCTGCCTGGATTTGCAAATTTGATAGTATGTACACATTCACCCTGGCATTTACTAAATGCAGACTCTTTATAGCATGCAGTGGATTTGCACTTCAACAGTATTCGCAGAACTGCCTTTCTCTGATATTTTGACTCATGAAAATGAATATCTTGTTGCATGTTTCAATTTCAAACACATTCTGGCAAAATGACTGTTACCATCATATAGCCTTCTGACTTGATTTTAGCTTTGCAATGTGCATTTTAATCTCAACATTGCAAATGTTGCTTATGGTATGGTTTCTGACAGTTGATGTGTTAGCAGGCACGATTTTGCAAGCCATACTGTTGCCTTTTTATTATTTTTACTAATTTTAATTGTGTTCACAATATTTTCTTTTGCAACATGTGTCTAACACATTTCTAACTGTTCTGTGATACTTGTATGCTGCACATCTAGCAGCTCAGTCATTCTATAAACAGCTATGGCCTTCCCTAATGTTAAGAAAGCTTCTCTCAATAGTCCCTCATAGCTAATCATTTTCTGATACCACATGCTATTCTTTCTCTTATTAATGAATTGGTGAAATTATCATATTCACAGTCTTGTGTTATTTTATTAACAACAGTGACATGACTATCCATGGTCTCCTAAACCCACTGATGTCTAGTACAAATAAGTGTCTTACATATAATAGGATGTTCTTTAGTTTACAATAAACCTAGAATTTGCATTTAAGTTTGCATTTATTTTCTTTTTCTTCTAATTTAAAAGTAAACGGGCAGATTCAATAAACCTACATGAGTCATTAAAACCATGTGAGCATTGTGGTGAAATGCTCATATAGTAGTGCACTGTTTTGTATTCAGTAAGTGGCTTTATTTGGTGTGTAGATCTGCTCAGTCATGATAAACACGGTGGTATGCTAATTACAGCATAAGCAGCTGAACTGTATGCTAATCAACCAATCTGTGATGGAGGAGGTATTCAACAGGCTATAAAGCAACAGTGTTGGTTCAGTGCTGTTTTTTTTCTGGGATTAACAGATTCTGGATTCCATTATCGTGTACATATTTCCATTTTACACTATTGAAGAAATGTATAGCTATGGTTCTTTCCTAGCTCCCTCCTACACATTCCTATATTGCCGTCTCTTTGTTTTTCCTCCTGCTTGCCCCCCATTTCACTACTTTCCTATCTACCCCATTTTAACACCTATAATCTGGTCAAAAAATAGAATCACACAAACACACATAAGTAACCAAAAAAACAATGAAGTGCTTCATTTTTTGGCCTCTATGTTTGCGTGGAGTTTGGCATCATGCACCAATGCCAAGCAACGGTGAATGACTATTCAGTGGTGTGGTTACCTCCACGCAATGCCGCTTAAACATGCTGTAAGGTAACTCACAATCACACAGTGAATGCAGTATTATTTAAGTGCATTTTCACTACTTATTTAAAACTATTACATATACCTGGATTTGAACCCTATATCATCTGGGCTCCAAAAGAAAGGTGTCAATGCATTTATGCCTGCTGCCACACAGTCAGCTAAGCAGCAGGTGTGTTTCATACACTCGGCATTAAGAACTTGCATAATTTTAGCAATGAGGCTCCCGTTTGCTTGCCACTTAACTACGTGCAAACAGGAAAAGCAGTAAAACACTTTGCCAACCATTGCACAATACCACTGCTCTGCTGTGCACTATGAATATGAAAAGTGCACAATAGCATGTATGTTTACTCTCCATTTAGTCTTCATGTCATGAAACTGCATGTGCAAATACAAGCAAAATGAAGGCAATATCTAAGAAAATAACACATATTTACAATGCAGCCCTCTATTACCTCCCCTATGCACTTCAATGTTGGCCTTTAAATACTTGTTCACAAATATATTAACTACACTACAGAAATAAATAACAAATGTTTTCTTATATACCATGCACATCTTTATAATGACAGTACACTTTCAGATTTTCCAGTACTTGTAGTAATGTGGATACCTGTTTGCATATAGTTTGTAAAGCTGTCTCTTAAAGTATACCTGCACATTGGAAACACAACCACCAAATACTACACATTGCACACTCAAGAATCTGGTAACATGTAGAACTTTAATATCTTGACAGTTGGACATGGATAGCTATTCATTTCATGCATGCCTCCCAACATCACTCTAACATTCACTGCTAATGTCATCCACTATAAGTTGTCTTGCAGCCTTACAAAAGTCAGACTTGTGCCATGTTGCTTGCATAAAATATCGAGTTATCTAGTCTGTATACCTTAGATAGGTGGAATTCTGCTCTCACTACAGTCAAATATGAGGTGTGTATGTGTCAAGCTAGTCATAAGAGCATAAGTGTGTAGCCTGCAGTTACCACTCCATTCCCATAGATTGCCAATATTTTGACAGTTTCACATGCTTAAATATCCATTTTATGTAGGCCTCCCAACATCTTCTCTTCAACAGTCAATGCTGATGTCATCCACTGTAAATTGTCCAACAGCCTTGTAAAAGTCAGACTTATGTTGTGGTGGTGGTGCTTGCATTAAATACAAAGTGCTCTAGTCCATGTACTTACATTGGTAGGGGTTATGTTCTTGGTGCAGTCAACTTGTGTGTGTGTTTGTGTTTGTGCACTTGCTTGATATTAGAGAGAGCATTTTACACCAGCATATGGGACACTGCTATTTCCATCTTCTCCTCACCAGACACTGATGATGTTATCACCTATAAAGTGTTGTCTGACACTCTCCAAGTTAGACTTGTGCGGTGGCACTTGTATAAAGTACAGAGGGCTGTAGTTGGTCTACTTAGATAAGTAGGGGTTCTGTTCTTACTGCAGTCAACTGGAAGATGTGTGTGTGTCTATCTAGTCAGAAGACCATACATGTATATCCTGCAATTAAAACTCCAATCCCACAGATTTCCAATATTTTGGCAGTTGCAGATGCCTACACATTCATTTCATGCAGGCCTCCCAACACGTTTGCTCTTAGATCCAGTGCTGATGTCATCCAGTGTAAATTGTCCTTCAGCCTTGTAAAAGTCAGTCTTGTGCTGTGAAGCTTGTGTTAAATGCAGAGTGCTCTAGTTAGTGTACTTAGATAGGGGTTCTGTGTTCATTGCAGTCAACTGGGTGTGTGTGTATGTGTGTGTGTGTGTGTGTGTGAGCGTGCGCACGCGTGCACTCACGTGCATGTGTGTCATCACCTATAAAGTGTTATCTGATACTTTCCAAGTCAGACTTGTATTGTGGTGCTTGCATTAAATACAGAGAGCTCTAGTCGGTATACTTTCATACATAGGGGTTCTGTTCACACTACAGTCAATTAGGATGTCTGTGTGTGTTTGTCCACTTGATTGACATTAGAGAGAGAATTTTACAGCAGCATGATGGACACTACTATTACCATCTTCCTCTCACCATACTCTGCAGATGGTATCAGCTATAGCTGATTTGCAGATGTGCAGTATTTCCATCAGGGCAGGGATCAGAGACTGTTCTGTGTTCCAGGCACAAGTCACCTCATCCTATATGATACAGATTATAGTGATAGGGCTTTCATTTTATCCACATACATCATGGCATTGTTTGTAGGCCCTGTAATTTCTTGGTGAGAAACACTGTGGTCTCTCCAGCTGCTGTAGGTGTCCGGGGAGGTGTGTGCATCTATTAGTGTTCTGATGAGGGTAGAGTACAGTGCTGTTATAACATCTTCAGATCTGCATACGAAGGCCTGACTTATGAGGTGCATGATGCAGCCTTTCTATACTACTTTGAAAACTTGGTGGTCGAAGTTCAGATTGCTGTGCTCCCAAGTCTTGCAACACTGGGTTTGAGCATGGGGGCTATTGTCAATGTTGTAATTAGTGGGGAATTCCACTTTGAAGAAGGCAAAAATAGTGACACATTTCTGCATGTAATTGTAGAATGTGTGGCTTTGGCACCAATCATTTGTCTGTGTTATCCCCTCCTGTAATATGTTAACATCACTCAGTGATTGCAGCCAACATGCAATAATCAGCAAACTTGATAAGCCAAGGCTGTATACTTTAGCCTGGACTGCTGAGAAATATATTTCAAACAACAAAGGGCCAGCGCAGATCTTTTGGTATGCCACTGGTGACCGCCCTACTGGTAGAGGTTGATTCACCAACTTTTACAGTATGTTCATAGGTGTGTACTAGGCTAATGGCTCTGTAGCCTTTACAAGCCTAGCCCATAGAAGTACCCCAGCATTGTGCTACCCAACGTGTGTGTTCTGTTGATGAGCCACTTGGCTAACCATCTAGTAATGTAAGGGTTAATCCCCTGCTGGGAAGGTTTCTCAATGATACCTGAGTGGGGTAATCTGTCAAAACCCTTGGCTAGATCAAGGTGGGCAGTATGCACTGTCTAACCTTCATCCAGGGCTATCACACAGAATCAATGGGCTGTGAAAACATCACAGATCACCTAATGAGTGACTCAGAACATACACCTACTTGACATGGTTGGATACACACTTTAGCACACCCTCCAGATGGGCTATGTTCCTGTATAAGGGTGTACATTAACATGTATCCATCTGAGTTGGGGGGAGGGACAGCACCTGATGCATGCATGTATAGACATATCCTGAGTCTCCTCATTTGTGAGGTAGACCAACATGTAATCATGGACCTTGTCTAAATGGACACTGATAATATCCCACCTGTGTGCAAAGGCATGTGTGAGTTGTTGCTACATCCATGTCTGTTACATCTGTTAGATCTCCTCAAGAAGTTCATCAAGGGCATGCATGATGACAACACTATCATCCTGTGGATCTTGACCAGGCCAAGGTATTTGTCACAATCCACAATGAGTTATTAACACAACACTGTCACAAGTGGCCATAAACACCTATATCACCAAGTGGTTAGAACACTGGATCACATACGTGGCATCTAAATATGTTGAAATGTGTGAAGTGACCTATATCTCAAGACCAGTGCTCAGGTCCTTACATCAAGGCTATCTGATAGGCCATTTCCTGTCCATTTTGTAAGTCACAGAAGTCAAGAATTACATACACATCATGTGTTCAAACAGCTATCTGGAGGACTGCAGATTGTGGCCAATCATTGACTCCAACTGTGATGTTAGCATAATGCAGACAGTATCAGCACACACCAAAGATTGCTGCACAGCCATGACAACACATAAGATGAAACAAAAGCATGAGGGGATGTGTTATATTATGAAAACAAATGCACATCCCAATGATAATGTAGACATCACACCCCTATGAGCAGACCAAGTAGTATGTGACCTGTGTACTGGGGTAGATGTTAAGTGGAATGTCCACCAGTATGTGGCCACAGTGCTGACTACTCCCTTGTATGTAACACAACTACTGAGTATGTGCAGGACATCCACGTCAAAGGCCATAATGCTTCCATAGTTCACAGCCTTCATCACACCATTAACTGAGTACAATGTACCCTTCTTCATGTACCTCTCTACACATCTTCCAGTGATGTGTAACTCAAGTGTACCACCTTTGCCGCAGTGAGCTCCGGCACATCTTATTGGCCATACTTAGGTATTCTTTTTGTTGCATAAACATTCCTGTCTGATGGGGCAGAACCCCTATCAAGGTATTATACCAGATACATGTGAGATACCTGTTCTGGTGATGCACACAGTGCATACATAGCTGTTTGACAACATTGATGTCATGGGTTACATTCATGACAGTGTGGATTGTGCCATATATATATCCCATGCACACCTGTCAACTAGCCTGGATTTATCATAATGTCACATGCAGGTACAGCAGTGTCCCTTCTAACACTTCCAGCAGATGTTACAGTGTCAAGACAGTGTGCTTGATTACCATCATAAATTGCTGACATGTCATAATAGTTATACAAGTGTGTTTGTGCAGAACCATCTTTGATCACTCAGATTCACGTTATTTCAGAGACATGGGATCACTGGTGGTGTTATTCTGATACTGTTCATGACTGTGCATGCTTCTGTTTACTGTTGTCCCTGAGCCTGTGACTTTGCCCCACTTGATGGAGACCTGTGCTGCCATTGCAGTCACATTCAGGCAAATCAGTTTGCACAGCTTCACGATATTCACCTAACCCCAATTGGATATAACATCCGTGATAGACGTCCTCTCCATTGTTCATGTCAGGATGCTTATATCACAAAGACATCTTCTCCATTGTAATGTCACCTTGTCTGACAGTCACATAATATACATTTTCACTGTGCAGTCTGTACTGTACCATGTCAATATGTTATTAGTATTCCTGCTACAACTGTCTTCCATTTACATGCCGTCATCTACTGTACATTACAATGTTTCACCTGCCCTCTTTGCCTGTGTTAATTCGTACAATTCATCTGTGTGTCCCTGTTCAATACACACACTTCTCCTGACTGTTTATTTTAAATGGCAGTATATGTACCCTTGCAGATCATTTACACAACTTGTACAGAATGGCTGAAATGAGATTCTACAATACTCTGCACAGTATACACTGTCCGGTAATGCATTTCGACCATATACATTGCTGTATTATTAGCCCTAGTAATTATTGTGGCATTTCACACAATCCTGCAGACCTAGTTTGCCATAGATAAACAGCTCTACATGTTTGCTGCTATCTGTGTTACTATACAAGGTTCCTTGCTGGCAACAGTGTTGCTAGGCATTAAACCATGTTTGTTTACATTTAAATGCAATGCATGGCATGTATATGTAATTAGCAATGCTGCTCACCATACAAATATGTAAACTCTGTGTAGGCTTTGCGCAAAGCTTACATGGAGTTTATTGAATCCCCAGGAATGTGTTAAATACCGTGTTTACCTGTATACTTTTGATATGAAGAAACATGGCATGGTGGATTCTTTCTGTTTTATATACAAGGCCACTCTCAATGCGATACAGCTCAAAACACTGAATCCAAGTCTTTCTGTTTTCAAGGAGGGTTCTTGTAGTTTTGCAGATGATAGTCACCATCTTGAGACAAAAAATGATGAAACAAAGAGAAAATACATTGGTGGTTCAATGGAGCATGAAAGTAAAAATGCATTTTGAGAATTACAATCATAATTAGATGTTTGGTAAAAATAATTAATTTGACAAAAGTTTGCCAAAAATGCAAAAAAAGTAGTGAGGCTAATGGCAACATTACAATATCCACTGGCCTGCAAACCTTCAGTGCTAGTTTATACCATATGGCATGTCTAGGAGCAGCAAGCATTGTTGATGGAGCATATGGCAACAGATATATGGCACAAACCAAATGTCACTTCCCTCTCCCTCTCATGCAGCTATATCCCTTCCTCACTGATTATAACCCTCCCCCTTTTTTATACAGTCTGAAATTACTTTGAACCAAAGGGGTTATGAGACAAAAAGAAGGAAAATGGAATGGAGGTGGAATAAAAGTTAGATGAAGTCTGTAACAAAATTTGTGAAGCTAATGAAAGGTAAGGAGAAAGAAAGAAGGGTTGGAAGTTGGCACACAGGTTTATGGATAGAAGCTGCTAACATGCTTCTTACAATACAGGCCTTGAGTCCATTTGCCTAATGTCTCATTTTGAGCAAGTCATATAACCAGAAAGTGCTCCTCGGTTTCCCTTGACAATGGCCACTTGTGGACAGTGGACTCATCCAGTTAATAAATAAAAAGAATGAGGGAGTATATAAATTAATCTTTTTAAAGACATAAAATCAGGAGCAGCTATTAGTGCTGGCAGAGGATGGAAACAATCACTGGACATTGATGGATGAGAGATGGATGGCAGAGTAATCTGGGTCAGGGTAGAAAGAGCAAGCTATTTTTTAGGTGTACTATGTTTTATATGAAGAGTTTGCTCCCAACAATATTGTTGAGAACTGCTGGAATAGAACCCTGATAGCTGGTCTAGTTTGGCAGAAGACCTACTTACTCATATTTAACTGGGTCTATTTTGCTCTCCTGCACTTTCCTGAAAAGACCTTAAGGAATTATGGAATGAAATGGCAATGTGCAATTTGCCAAGAAGCTGAGGGTTGTGGTCATATAATAAAAGATAATAGGTTAGTAACCAACAAAATGCATAGTAGTCGTACTGCCATGTATTTCACAGTCGTTTGATTTGATTTCTGGAGGGAAGAGCATTGCTATTCTTCAGCAGGACAAAGCAGCATAAATCTACCGATCCTGTTAATAACAGTCTCTAATTGAAAAATACTTTGAGCTGATTCTGGTATGGAGTTAACATTTTTTCAGAATTGAAATGCTTGACACAGTATTAAGAATCCCTGAAAATAATAATGCAGTAGAGAGTTGATTATCCAAATTAATTGGGACCTAGGGTAGTTTGGATAATCAAACTGTTCAGATAATCAAACAAAACTGAATTAGATAAAAAAAACTTTTAAAATCTTGTTTTTTTCTACACGCAGTAATACACACTTTTCAGCCATTCAGTGATTCCAGCGGATAATAAAAAATAGCTACAAGCCCAAAAAACATGCTCAAGCAAATACATATAAAGTTTACATATTCAGACTTTATGACTTTTCCTACCCGCAAACTTTGGAAGGCTGGTTTGGATAATTGATGTTTCAGATAATCAATGTTCAGCTAATCGACTCTCTACTGTAAAAAAAAGTTTTATGAGAGTGAGAATTTGGTGTGTAATGCAGTCTGTGTGGAAATAAAAGGTGAAGCATTGATTAGATCATATTGTAAGGTACTGAAAATATTGGAGCTGGGTGACAGTGCAAATGATAAGATCAACAAAGAAGGGAATACAGGTTCCTGGTAGTCCCTGAGGATTACTAAAAGTAATAACTGAGTTTTAGAGAAGATCATTTGGGCATTTATCTTCTTAAAGCAGAGCTATGACTTATTAAAGCTTTTGTGCAGTCACTCTTTTAGTTAATGAAGTAGAAGGATCTGAATTAAATGGTAGAAAACCATTGTATAGCAAAGACTAAATTGTCTGTAAATAGTGTTCAGAATTTTGCAGTTAGAATTCTATAGCATTTCCTGAAATGCAAAACAAGCTTCTGAGGATACTTTATCAGTTTAAACTCTGCAGACATATTAGATAATGTACAGTAATTCTCAAGCCTTGCTGTCACTGGAGCCATGTATTGTAGCCATATAAAATATTTTAATGTGATCAACGCATTCAAAGACCTTCTGCAGGTCTTAAATAGGGCACCACGAAGCTTGACCTATCTGTATTTGTGATAGTGTCAGGACTGCAGATAATGCATTGTGGTCCTTTGTAACATCAGCTGGGTCCAAACAATAATTACAATTTTAATATATCTGGGAGTAGAACAGCATGCTTCCATTGGGTATTATCAATTCCTGTCATTCAGACTGATGATCAAGTGATAGCGTTCGGACTGGTGGCAAAGAAATTCTGAGGATGGTACATCTGGATGTCACTTTTATGCCCTATGCTATGCAAGGAGCATGCATGTGACATACGGCATACATTAAAGCAACCTAAAGGCTTTGTTATACTGGCCGGACATCGGGCAACCCTTAGCAGGAGATCCCTAATGTTATGAATACTGCAACAGTGAAATGGAAGGATATCAGCATGCCTCCATTGGGTATTATCAGTTTCTGTATTAAATGGAAATGGCTGCCTTGCTGCTGTTGGCATAAGATAGTCTCTGTAACAAAGTTTTTATAGTTTTCATGATCTGTTAGAGTCCTCTTATCAGGAAAAGTGCACATTTATTATTATTTTTTGTTATATATTTGGTTTACTGGATTGTCCAACTGGGTTGAGGCCCATTTTCAGCAAACTGACAAAAAGAAGCCCAATAAGAGCCAAATTTGCAAAATAACTAAAGCCAGGATAAACTGTAGAATAATTCCGCTTTAATCACCAAAGTCCACAGAACTTACCGCTTTCACCATAATACATATGGCTTCATCAGAGTCAGTGGAAAATTTAAAACACTTGTATAAATAGTTACATCATCTAGCAACAACCAGTCACTTTCATCAATACATTAATACATTAATATATAATTAGTCTAAAGTAATTAATCTAAAAAATCTCAAATAAAACTTCATACTAAACTATTGCAGTTGCTTTAAAAAAACACTCATATATTTAGTAAAAATGTATGTGTGTGTGTGTGTGTGTGTGTGTGTGTGTGTGTGTGTGTGTGTGTGTGTGTGTATATGTATATATATATATATATATATATATATATATATATATATATATATAAAAACTCCTACCACATACAAAACTCTATAGAGGTTATGTATATATTATACTGTTGCACCTATATCTATTTATACAATTGTATAGTACTAAATACAATTATATATATAATGTATCTAAATAAATAGATAAATATTCAACATATATATTCATCTCAAAATAATTTATCATGTTAATGAAGATAAATTATAATAAAGTACAATTATAATGGCCATTTCAAAATTTGTTAATAAACAATTATTATATAGTAAAACTGCTTGTGAAAAAACATGTGCTTTGTTAGTTGATAATATAACTCCTTGACTTCAGGTAGGGAAAAATAGATATATTGTCGTTTATACCCGGATACTGGGTGGCATTTAATCTAATTTGCCAAGCTGTTTCATACATTTCCACCTTCAGCTTGTCTTCACCTCCTCAAATGTCTGGCATAACTCGACCCAAAACAAAGAAAATAAACTTTTTAAAATTTGAACAAACTGTGGTGTGCATATACAGGGCATTAAGGGTATCCTTATTCTTAATAGCTCTGAGATGTTCTGCAATTTTTTCCTTCAATTTCCTCACTGTCTTTCCCACATAAAATGCCGGGCATGATGTACAATTGGCTATATATACTACCATTGTTGAATTACAACAACATCTTCCTGGACAGGGGACAGACCTATTGTAACCCGCAATAACCACATAGGGCCCCTCGTTTATGTATCCACAAACCCTACATGCCTCGCATTTATACATCCTTGAATAACCTCTACATACCAGTGTTTACTTCAAAATACTTTTAATATTGTTTCATTTACTAAAGACAACCCTTAACATATCACCTACAATTTCTTTTCTGTTGGAAGTAAAACTAAATTCTCAAATTCCCTGCATAGTGTCCACTATAAAAGGTGTCTGATGATTAAATTTCAAAATCATTGCATTGTTCTTGAATGGTTGGTTAGCTTCCATTTGTACTATATTTCCACCTACTAAAATGGCAGGAAACTGGGTAGCTCTTTTTGTTTTTATTTTTATTTCTTTTTTGGTATTAATCAAATGTTTTAAGGAATAGCCTCTCTCTAGAAACATACCTACTAATTTATAAAGTTCTTCTTCAAAAGTCTCATTGTCACTAACCAAACATGACAGTCTCACCATTTGGCCCTTGACTACACTCTTCTTTTGGTGGTAGGAACGACTACTTCCATAGTGAAACAAAGAGTTACTATATGTCTTTTTTACTGTACTTTGCATCCCTTCATTAGTTTTTACCAAGTGTATGTCAAGAAAATCTATATTGTCTTTATTCCAAGTACTAGTAAATTTGAAGACGCTAGTAGTTGAATTTAAGTAATCTATAAATTCTGTTGCTTCCAGTTCGCTACCCTTCCAGAGAATCAGTATGTCATCCAGGAATCGGCTATACAACAATATTTTTTCCATAAACCTAGAATCAAAAATAAAAACCTCTTCCCGTGTAATAGTACAAGGTTGGCAAACCCTGGGGCACACTTTGCCCCCATAGCTACACCTGACACTTGCCGAAAAATTTCCCCTTCAAACATCAAGAAGTTATTTCTTAAAATTAACTCCATTAGCGCAACTAACAGGTTGACCTTTCCTCCTTCTATCCTACCATGTCTATTTAAAATCTCCCTGAAATACTCCAGTCCTTCCACATGTGGGATAATGGAAAACAAATTAATAATGTCAGTGGTGAGAAAGGACCCTGTAAAGGTTTCATTAACATATCTCAAATGTTCTAGACAATTCCAGGAGCCCTTGTTTATGTGGTCCACACCCAAAATGATCCCCCGTATTTCCTTGTCCACAAAATATGCTAAAGGTTCTGTTTTTGAGCCCTTGGTCACTACAATGGGCCTAAAAGGGGGGTTCTCTATGCATTTGTGCACCTTGGGGATAACAACATCGATGTCACCGGGTGTTCTACATTCAAAAAGTCAAATTCACCTTCATTAATTTCCCCTTGAAAAAGTGCATCTAACATAAACAAATCAATCTTATGATAAGCTATATGCATTTTGTTGAGTGATGCAGTCTGGTATGTAAATGTAGCACTTAAAATTTCATGCAGTTTAGCAACATAGTCGAAATGAGCCATGATAACTACCCCTCCCCCTCATCAGGCTTCATTATTCTCCCCTCATGGTTATTAGCTAACTCAAACAGTGTTTTTCTTTCCTCACTATGTAAATTGTCATAATCTATAAGTCTTCCAGTATTATTCAATCCCCTCCTAACTTCATTAATACATAGTTTTTCAAACATCAATTCTTCCTTATGTGTCAGGGGGTATAAAAGTGCTTTTCCTTTTAAGTGTACTCAAAACATTATTCAAATTGTTCACACCATAGTTTTGTTCCCTAAAAAATAAAGACAAATTGATTTGTCTTGTAAACATTTTTAGACTAATATAATAGTCAACAAAATTCAAATGAAATGCAGGAACAAATGTAAACCTTTTACTTAATAAGTCATGATACACATCATTTATTGTTAAAGCACTATAATTATAAATGGAAAACCCATTTCTTTCACAGTGAACAATACTATTACCAGAAGCATTTACATCACTCGTTTGTAACACATTATAATTTTCTGTGTCTTGCTGTTCAAATACAACATTAATGTCATTAACAGCCATTACCGTCCCTTCCTGGCATTCCAGTGCCATTTGTTGTTCTGAAAATTATTGCGTCGGTAATAATGTGAATCGCTCTGGGCTTGGTAACCTTGCCCTTACCCTTTCATGTTCATTAAGTGTTCTGATCTCCTCACTTGGGGACCCGTAGGTAAAAAACGCTGGTCCTCATTACTCAATTGTTCATTATTACCAACATTGTTACCCTCACAGTTCAAACATACATCAACATTGACGTTTCCCCCGACCCTGTTGGTATTTCTAACACCCACTTTGGTGTTAGACACTAAAGGATATACTTTGTTGTTTTTGTAATCTTCAGAATCTCTCAATAACTTTTTAGTTTTAATTTTGATATTTTTGTTCACAAAATTTTCAACATTGTCTAACACAGAACGATACTTAACAACATGCTGAGAAAACAACAAGTCGTTCACAATGTTCTCATTTAAAGTTTCTATTTCTTTTTCCATAATGGCCAATCTATTCAAATTGTTCTTAACAATAATGTCACACATTTTCAAACCTGTTCTGTTGAATAAATCAACCAGTTGTTTAACCGCTGTCGAATCACCTTCCACACCCATTGGTAGCTTCCAAACCCTTAATCCTTTAGGCACCTGCTTGAGTGAAACAGATTTCGTCAAAAATGAATTGTCCATCTGTAGGCCCCTTTATTTGCGACACAAATCACCAAACTGGTCTATCTGCTTGTTTAAAGGCAGCGTTACCCCTCCCCATTCGTTCCTCTCATCATTCGAGTCCAAGAAATCAAATTTAGGTAACTGTAGCCACTCTTTGATGTTCTTTTGCTCAGGACGTGCTGCACTTGCTTTTGGTGCTGTATTTTTCACCGCCTCTAGTCCAGGTGTTGAATGCAACGTGAACAACTCCACTTGGGAGTCCGTCAACGTATCACATACTGCATTTCTGGCATCTCTTCCAACCAATAGTGCAGTTAGTTTCTGAACCGAAGAAGTGAGTTCGGAAATTAACACCTCCGTACAAACCGGAACCAAGAACTCAACCAAAAATATAAAACCAAGCAACTGGATGTTCGAATCAAATGAAAATAAAATGTTAATATAATATCTTTAGTTGCACCAACAGAACTAAAAGTCCACGATAAAGCAGAAAATATATCCCCAGTTACCTGACTTAAAGTAACCAGCAAACTGACAAAAAGAAGCCCAATAAGAGCCAAACTTGTAAAATAACTAAAGCCAGGATAAATTGTAGAATAATTCCGCTTTAATCACCAAAGTCCACAGAACTTAGCGCTTTCACCATAATGCACATTATTTTCTTTATGTTGGGTCGAGTTATGCCAGACATTCGAGGAAGTGATGACAAGCTGAAGGTGGAAATGTTGGAAATAGCTTGGCAAATTAGATTAAATGCCACCGAGTATCCAGGTATAAACGACAATATATATATTTTTCCCTACCTGAAGTGAAGGAGTTATATTATCAACTAACAAAACGCATGTTTCTTTCACAAGCAGTTTTACTATATAATAATTGTTTATTAACAAATTTTGAAGTGGCCATTATAATTGTACTTTATTATTTATCTTTATTAACATGATAAATTATTTTGAAATGACTATATATGTTGAATATTTATCTATTTATTTAGATACATTATATATATATTTTTGTATTTAGTACTATACAATTGTATAAATAGATATAGGTGCAACAGTATAATATATAACCGCTACAGAGTTTTGTATGTGCTAGGAGTTTATATATATATATATATATATATATATATATATATATATATATATATATATATATATACATACATATATATATATATATATATATATATATATATATATATACATATACATTTTTACTAAATATATGAGTGTTTTTTAAAGCAACTGGAATAGTTTAGTATGAAGTTTTATTTGACATTTTTTAGATTAATTACTTTAGACTAATTATATATTAATGTATTAATGTATTGATGAATTTGACTGGTTGTTGCTAGATGATGTAACTATTTATGCAAGTGTTTTAAATTTTCCACGGACTCTGATGAAGCCATATGTATTATGGTGAAAGCGCTAAGTTCTGTGGACTTTGGTGATTAAAGTGGAATTATTCTACAGTTTATCCTGGCTTTAGTTATTTTGAGGCCCATTTTCAGTGGATGACTGGGATGACTGCCTGTGTAAGTGTCCTGTTTAGATCAGATGGCAAGCAAATGGAGAATAACAGACTCAAACCCAGGACCACATGAAAAAGCTTGCTAGTTGTTCATAACCTTATGAAATACCGGGTTAAACTGGGAAAGCACTGCCTTTGTGTCACTCATATTTCATCTAATCCAGCTCTTTTCTGATTTCTGTACAACAGTGTCTTCTTGCCCCATATATATAAAATGAATATAATGTCCACTCTTATATAGATCCAGTATAACCCCTGTGTTTATCTCTTGGTGCTTGAAATCTAAATGTACTGCAGAGCAACATTGCAAAAGTGCCTATTATAAAATGCTGTTGCCAAATAGAAATAGTTAAAGACTTGCTTACCCCTCTACATCAAAACTTGTAACACTGTAAAATGCTTATTATAAACTCCTATTGCCAAACAGAAATACTTACTGTGACTTGCTTACCTCTGTTTATATCAAAACTCCATGCATGTATGACTTAATAGGAACACTTTATCTGAACTCTGCTTTGTGTAACACAGCATGAATGTTGTTAATCTGAATTGTTTTTCGGTGTACCACAATAAAAATCAGTTATGTGTGATACATTAAAATCACTGTTAATCTGAACTGCAGTTCCACTGGGTGCAGCAGGAACAAAACTGATCCAAACCATTTCTGTTTAATACAGTAAGAATACCACTTTCCAGCATCATCTAACATTTTCAATTTTCACTCTGAGGTGACACTGTGGTTGGACTGAGACAGCAGGAAAAATGCAACAGAGAAAGCTGCAGTTTAGAATCAGGCCACACTTAAGACACACCAAGAGACTGCGTTCCTCATTCAGAAGTTTTAATATGAATTAACATAAGGAAATTAAGTCGCTGCTGTGTGTAGGACAACATGGAGAAAAATACATTTACACTATATAACAGCAAGTTTCAATGACCGTATGAACTGGGATATATATAAAACCCCCATACACTGGATAGCACTTTGTTTTTAAAATAGAATACATCAAGCCAGACCCATTGTACAGATATAAGGGGCTTATGTATAAGAGGTTATTCGCTCATTGCTTCTATTTCAATAATAACGATTGTGTTCATGCTTGCAAGTGTTAACTTCTGTAAAATACAAACATTTGTGAAATGAACATTCACAGGGGAGTATATAACCATTCCAAGACTAACATTCTAAGTACTTTTCTCCATATGCTTGTAAAGCAGCCTCTGTGACATACACATGCTGGTCAGACCTCTGCTGGAAATGCATATTCATGATTAGCATCTGCAGAATTACTTTAACTTACTTAAAATTAAGTCAGAGTTGTTGTTCTTATATTCTACAGAGCACAGAACTGGTGCTGTTCCATTTTGGTTTCTTATAAGTATTTTGAGCCAGATATAATGGGGGAATGAAGAGCTGGATTAATTTACTGAAGGCATCAGTAGTTATATACATATGGGAGACTCGGCAACAGTGAGATCTGGTAAAGGTAGTGCACAAGACAGTATATGACAAGCATGATTTTATGTAAACAGTTCCTACTCATGTAGTCTGAAGGATGCAATTGTGAAGGATAGGCAGGGATAGTGGACCTAGAGACTACTGATGGGGCTAGTTATACAGAAGAAACAGCCACCCATAAACTCGTTCAAAAGAGGGTTTTCACACCAGGCCATTGTTTTGATGCTGATCCACAGGTGAAGGGGATTTGTTCTTGCCTATGCTTCCAATGACTATGGTTTGAGTTTTGGCCCAAAGGAAGAGAGGCGGCAGAGAGGTGTGCAGTAATATAGCCAGTGGGCAGTTGTTTTATCCTTGGAGATGGTATCTAGATCTTTTTATGTGACACAGCCTTATGGTGGAAGAAGGAGGACGTATAATGCAGTGAGCATATTGATGCTTCCCTATTAGCATATATGAGCATCCAGGGCCAAAGCACACACATGTTTGCATGGAAGGCTGGGGCCAGTGTGAAGACTGCATTTCTAAAACTTACACCTCAGTATCCAAAGTGACATGTTGGATGCCTACACTATGATGCAGAGAAAAGACTTAAAAGGAACATCAGTGGTGGTTCAGGCAATAGAAACTATAATGCCTTGGGGCAAGGATCAGAGGGATAGGTAGATGGCATACCCTATAGCAGATTGGCTCACTTGGTTGTTAGGTCTTATTCATAGGTTCATAGGTTCATAGGTAGGTACTAGGCTATCTGCCTGAGGGCATTTATAAGCCTAGCCAGAGTGTGCCGGCTTTCGCCACCCCATTGATTAATTAACTGATCCTCTGTCAAGCAGAGTCAATGAAGTGATCCCAGGGGTGAATTTTTTGTTACCCATCCACTCGTCAAGGTTTCTCTTGAAGAGTGTTAGTGAGGGGCTCTGCCTGATGTAATTTAGAATTTTGTTCCAAAGCATGGGGAGTCTCTGTGACAGGAATCTATCCCTCCAGCATGTTCTATTTATTGTTGTGGTGAGGTTTAGCTCACTAGAGCATGTGGCTCGCAGTGACTTGGATTTCTTTAAGTGGAGCATGTCCATCAATTCTGAGTTGGACATGGCTTTGTAAGTCAGGCAGAGATCACCTCTGAGTAAGCGATATGCCACTGAATACAGAAGGAGTTTTTTCAGTCAGACTGCATAGGACATATGTTTGAGGCCAGTAATCCTCTTGGTGAGGTACTTTTGTGGTCTTTCCAGCTGTTGGAAGTGCCTTGTGAGGTACATCCCAAATGGGGCATTGTACTCTATGATGGGTCTAATGAGTGATGAGTAGAGGGGCACTATACCCTCTTTATTTCTAGATGCGAACCCTTTTGTAATTAGATGGGCCACATAGAAGGATTTCCTAACTACTTTGGCAATATGATTGTCAAAGGAGAGATTACTATCGACCTGGGTCCCCAGATCTCTTATTACCTCTTCTGTATTAAGGGGCCTGCCACCTATGTGGTAATTTGTGGGTGTTTTGTTTTTTCCCAAATGGGATGACTATGCATTTTTTGGCATTTAGCTTGAGGCCATGACTTTGACACCAGTTGTCCGTTTCAGTAAGGCCCTTTTGGAGGATGTCTGTGTCAGCCGGAGAGTCAATTATGGCTCCCAGTTTGCAGTCATCGGAGAATTTGGTTAGCCATAGTCCTCCTGTGTTTGCCTGTACTTCTGAGAAGTATATGCCAAACAGTAGGGGTCTCAGGACTGAGCCTTGCGGGACACCACTTGTGACTGGTTTAGAGTCAGATGTGGAGCCTGCTCTTCTTACCATGTGAGTTCTGTCTGTAAGCCAGTTGGCAACCCATCTCGTGACATAAGGGTTTATGTTCAGGCTGGTGAGTTTTTCTGTAATACCCGAGTGGGGAATGGTGTCAAAAGCCTTGGCAAGGTCAAGGTAGGCTGTGTGAACCACCTTTCCCTCATCTGTGGCCTTGGTGACTTTCTCAAAGAAGTCAACCAGGTTTAGTAGGCATGATCTGCCCTTAACAAAGCTAAACAGGGTCGGGTCAAGTGTTTGGAGGTTCCCAATGTCTTTGTTAATGAGTTCCATGATGATGCACTCCATAGCCTTGCAGACCAGGCTAGTCAGGCTTATGGGGTGATAGTTACCAGGGTCAGTTGTGGTCCCTCCTTTGTGGAGAGGAATAACCATTGTGGTGCGCCATTCTATGGGCACATCGCCTGTGAAGAGGCTGAGGCTGAACATTGTGTTTAGGTGGGGGATTAGTTTGTTCTGTAGTTCGTGCAAGACGCAGCCTGGGACACCATCTGATCCCATTGACGCTGTGTTTTTGGCTTTTGAAAGGGCTGTTTTCACCTGTGCGTCTGTAATTTTTGGGACACTATACTTTTCCGGTATTGTTGTGGGCCCTTTTGGAGGTGAGGGGGGGGGGTGAAGTTTGCACTAATTCTATCTGCCAGGATGTTGGCAATATCAGTAGGTTCAGTATATTTTGTGCTATTTTGCACTAGTTCAGTGCATATCTGTGAGTTGCCACTTAGATTCTTAACATAGCTAAAGAAGGCTTTGTTTTTAACTTTTTAATCCTTTGGATATTTTTCTTTTGAAGTTTGCCTTGGATGATTTCATGAGGGACCGTAGTTTCTTACTGATACTGATCAGGGATGTCTTTTCTTCTTGGGATTTGCTTTTTTCTGAACTAGTTTCCTCCTTCTGTTGTATAGCCTGTTTATTGCAGGGGTCCACCAAACTGGTTTCCTTCTCTTAGAGGAGTGAGTCTTGGTTTTGCTAGGGATGGCACATCCATGCATCCTTGTAGGTGCTCATAGAGTGCATTTGTAAAGGTTTCTGCATCTTGGGCAGCGTTATCCTTTAGCGTGGGGGCTGTGAAACTTACCATCTCTGTCTTAAGTAAGGTGAAGATTGCTTTAGAAAAGTTTTTTACTGTGGTTTCCTTAGTTGTGGGAGGTGGTGGGGTGTGGCATCCAGAGTGATTAGTTTATGGTCTGATATAACTAGTGATGGGTTGACCTCCGGTGTGGAACACCTGTTGCCCATGTTGGTGATGACCAGGTCCAATATGTTTTCACCTCTGGTAGGGGAGTTTACCAGCTGATCCAGAGCATTTGAGTTGATGAATTCCAGGAAGCGCTGGGCCTGGGAATTTATCCTTGAGTAGTTTTCCCAGTGAATGGTAGGGAAATTGAAATCACCCAATATCAGGGTGTTCGGTAGGACCTTCATGTTTTCCAGTGTCTCCAGAAAGGTGGAGTGGTGGTCCTGGGTCATGGAGGGTGATCTGTAGCAGGCCACAAATTTGCATTGCAGATTTGCCGGATGTTAGTTGCACATGGATTATCTCAGAGGTATCATGCTGCACCACTAACCTGGAGGTGTAGGTATCCTTGATGAATATGGATACACCCCCTCCTTTTGTGTTTCTGTCTGTGTTCTGTGGCCGAAATGTGTAGTATGAGTTGCAGCCCAGTAGTGCTGGGGTGCTCTCTGGATCCTTGAACCAGGTTTCAGTTACTGCACAGATGTCGACATTCTCCATACTGAGGAGTGCTTCGAGCACATGCATTTTGAGATTTAAATTCCTGGCGTTGAGTAGTATAACCCTAAGTTTTTTGTTAATTGTTCTGTTTAAGGAGGTGGGTTTGACCTTTGAGCCTTGCCTAAAATAGGCACTATGGGGGCAGCAAGAGCCTTGACCAGTATTTGAAAGCCTGGGGGTGACAGGTGCAAGCCATCTCTTGTGAAGCAATGCGGCTTGTCGAGCATGTCGTCCCAGGCTGACAAACACTGGATCCCCCTTGAATGACACATGAAGCTTAGCCAATTGTTGAAATTTATCAGTTTTTCTTTATATTGAAGTATCATTCTTGGTGAGGGCAGGATGCTACTCAGGGTCAGGGTCATACCAGCCTGGGCTGCATGATCAGAGAGCTCTTCCATGTCTCTTTTCATGTAGTCCAGGGAGGTACGTCGCAGGTCATAAACACCAACATGAACAATGACAGAGTCATATTTGTACTTGCTCTGGAGTGACCTGAGTGCTTGTGTTATGTGGCGGATTCTGGCTCCTGACAGGCAGCTAACAGTAACCTTCTGCTTGTCCAGCCTAGTGAGTGGGACATCAGTGTGCCTGACTATAGAGTTACCTATTACTAGTGTGTTAGGTATGTTATTTTGCCTTAAGGGCTGTGATTGTGCGGCACACTGATTTTGTGTTTTATGTGTTGTCTGGTTTGTGACGGGAAGTGCAGGTTGTCTGGGTGTCTGCTTTGGAGGTCTCTGATGCTTTTGCAGGTTTTTATTTAGAGCCTTTGAGTATGATTTTGTGTATTTATGTTTTTTTTTGCCAGTGCTGTTTTAGTAGGTCTGTGTGTGGCTTTAGGTGTGGTGTAAGTGTTAACCTTCTCCTCTTGACTATCTGTTCCAGTCTTGGGTGGCGACAGCTTAGCTTCCAGTTTGGCTGTATAATTGCATCTCTTGCATATGTTAGTGTTTTGTGGTAGGAGGAGAGGCTTGTCTGTGTACATGAGGCAGTTGTAACATTGCCTCAGGATACCCAGATTCACCAGCTGGACTGGAGAGTGCACCTGAAGTTGCCCTTTCGTCATGCCTGACTAGTAGGGTGAGCTGCTTAGTCGCTTGGTTGGTGAAGGGTGAATAAAGAGCCTTGCCCTGCTGGGCAAACAGTGTCAGGGTATATTAGTACTTGCTATTAGGTCTGAGCAAGTGCTGGGCTGTAAGATGCTTTTTGAGTGCTTAGGTAGAGAGTTAGACTGGTTTCAAGGGAAAAACTGAAGAGGAGGATTAGTGGAGCTGGGAATAATTTAACCGTAGCTAACCGGCACTGCCCGGTGCGCAAAACTGTGCAAAAGTGGTTTTTATAGTAGGGAAATTAAAGAGATAGAAATTATCCCAAAATGGCCAATAAACTACTAACTTCTGGGCTGGAACCACTCCTCCAGGGACAGATAGGTTGCTCAAAGTTCCCCTCTCTCACAGGTGAACAGAGAAACTTCCTTTTATTCAAGTAAGGAAAGGGCAACTCAGAAACTAGTATCACAAGCCTGAATTCAGCACTAGCCTGAAAACTGGACTATACTAGCTTATAAAGGTGGCAAACAACGAGTTTTTTGGTTTTTTTTGAAAAGATAAGTCAAAAATGGCAAAAAAATACACTTAAAACAGCTTTAAACTACTACAAACATTCAGAAAAGGCTATCACACTTTAGTGTGTAGCCTACAACAGTTAAAGAAATTATTTAAACAAACAACAACTTTTTAAAAGTGCAGGCAGTCAAATAAGTACAATATGTGAAAAAACAAGCTTTTAAATCACAATAAATGCTGGAAAATCTGCGTTTAGGAGGAAAACAGTTAAGTACAGCAAGAAAGTACAGAAAACTGATACTTAATCACTCCAAAGTTTCTCTTCTAAGCTAGAAGGCTTGTATCAGTTTAAGGCTTTCTAGTGCTACCCAGCAGGTTAGTTACAGGAAAGATGGGAAACAAGTGCAGATGTGGTCTTTTAAACCAGAAAGTTGAAAGAGACAGACAAACTGTCCAAATGGTCAATAAACTACAATTTCTGGGCCAAGAACCTCTCCTCTCGAGGTAGACAGGCTACCACTCCCACTGATAAGCTAGAAGGCTATCTTCCAACAAAGAAAGGCTTGTGGGGCTCAGAAGTTTACCAACAGTCCTGGATACAGCAACTCTGTATCTGGACTAGGCTAGTTACAGAAAAGGTGGGAAACAAGTGCAAGTGTGGCTTTTAAACCAGAATGCTGAAAGAGATGGAAAAAAAAAACTGCCCAAACGGCCAATAGCTACAATTTCTGGGCCAGGAACCACTCCTCTTGTGGTAGATAGGCTACCTAATGCTTACCACTCCCACTGATAAGCTAGAAGGCTTCCCTCCAACACAGAAAGGCTTGGGGGACTCAGAAGCTTACAAAGAGTCCTGGATACAACACATCTGTACCTGGACTAGACTAGCTACAGGAAAGGTGTGGAACAAGTACAAATGCAGGCTTTTAAGCCAGCAAGTTTAAAGAGATGGAAAACTGCCCAAACAGCCAACAGCCAAATAAACTACAATTTCTGGGCCAAAACTCACTCTTCCCATGGGGGATAGGCTACCTAGTGCTTACCACTCCCACTGATAATCTAGAAGGCTTCCCTCCAACACAAAAAGGCTTCAGGAGCTCAGAAGCTTACTAACAATCCTGGATACAGCAACTCTGTAACCGGACTAGGCTAGTTATAGGAAATGTGGGAAACAGGCACAAGTGCGGCTTTCAAACCAGAAAGTTGAAAGAGATGGAAAAAACTGCTCAAACAGCCAATAGCTACAATTTTTGGGCCCGGGACCACTGCTCTTGTGATAGATAGGTTACCTAGTGCTTACCACTCTCACTGATAAGCTAGTAACAGGAAAGGCAGGAAACAAGCGCAAACACAGACTTTTAAATCAAAAGGTTGAAAGAGATGGAAAAGCTTCCCAAACTGCCAATAAACTATAATTTCTGGGCCAGAAACCACTCCTCCTGTGGTAGATAGGTTACCTAGTGCTTACCACTCCCACTGATAAGCTAGAAGGCTTCTCTCCAACACAGAAGGGCTCAGAAGCTTACCAACAGTCCTGGGTACAGCAAATCTGTACCTGGACTACACTAGTTATAGGAAAGGCAGGGACCAGACGCAAAACGGGCTTTTAACCATAAAGTAGAAAGAGATGGAAAAACTGCCCAAATGGCCAATGAACTACAATTTCAGGGCCAAAACCCACTCTTCCTGTGGTAGATAGGCTACCTAGTGCTTACCACTCCCACTGATAAGCTAGAAGGCTTCCCTCCAACACAGAAAGGCTTGGGGGGGCTCAGAAGCTTACCAACAGCCCTGGATACAGCAAGTCTGTATCTAGACTTGACTAGTTACAGGAAATGCAGGAAACAAGCTTAGAATTTTTTTTGTTACAGAAAATCAGCTAAAACAGCAGTAAATACAATTCAAATTGTAGTGCAGGCCAGCACACCCGAGTTCGTAGCAACACTACGGCAAATACAGTTCAAATAAATGCAATTAAATTAACAAATGACTAAAAAACAAGTGCAGAAGGCAGTAAATTAGAAGGCTACTAACAAGCAGTAATAAGTACAGAGTAAGAGCGACTGAACAGATAGCATGCAGAAGAGCAACTAAGACAGTTACAGTAAAAGCAGCTGAATAAAAAAAAAAAAAAAAAATATATATATATATATATATATATATATATATATATATATATATATATATTGTTTTTTTTATTTTATTTTTTATTTTTTTTTTTGAGGGCGGGAACAGATCAGGATTAAGAGGCTACAGTGATTGTCCTTCCCGAATGCTCTCTTTGTACACAGTAGGAGTGCCTGAAATCAGAATATGATCTCACTGCATTCAGTTGAGTGAGCAAACGAGATGGGTCCAGAAGGAGTATCCAAATACAAATCTACAAGAGGGGCGGGCAATTTCAAAGCCACCAACATTAACATCAAAACAAGAACAGGGAGGGTGGGTGAGGAACTAACTGTAGAGAGACAGCCAGAACTTCGGTTGAGTTAATATTCAGTGAAAAACACAAATAAATAAATTAAATGCAGTACTATATGCAAAAGAGCAGATAAAAGTGTACTTAAATTCACTTATACGTCCAGCTGATTTCAGGTAGATGTTAGCTGGCCAAAGCTCTGATATTAAGCAGAGATAACTCAAAATGTACCACTTATATAAGGCAAGACAGAATGTCAGTGATGAGGTGAAAATACCCCCCACTGCTATCAATGGCTACACCAAAATTCTAAAAAGTACTCTGTAGAGAGACAGCCACAAATTCAGTTGAGTTAATATTCAGTGAAAACACAAATAAATAAATTAAATACAGTACTATATGCAAAAGAGCAGATAAAAGTGTACTTAAATTCACTTATACGTCCAGCTGATTTCAGGTAGATGTCGATGCTAAAGCTCTGATATTAAGCAGGGATAACTCAAAATGTTCAGTCCTACAGTCTAACATATATACAATGTGTAGTTATGAGATTTTAATCAGACATGTTAGAATTAGAATTACACAAAAGATAAGTCCTTGTTTTGGAAGGAGTATAAAATGAATGAAGCTCCAGTGAGAGCAAATATTATATGGTGTGCTTTTTCTTGTCTAAGGTGAAACTATCAGACTGTCATGTTTTATGTGCTAGCATGCAGAGTAATGTGCTACGAAAATTATAATACATACTAAACACACACAAGTGTGTGTCTGTGTGTGTGTGTGTGTGTGTGTGTGTGTGTGTGTGTGTGTGTGTGTGTGTGTGTGTGTGTGTGTGTGTGTCTGTGCATGTGTTTAATCTGGGAGTGCAATGAATATTGAAAGCCTTATCCTGTAGCACTGTTCTTTGATGTATATTTATAGATAAATTATTAATGCTACTCGGTATTTTTCACTGAAGACTGCTTTCTAAACTTATTGATGTCAAACAGATTGACACAACCCTAGTGAGATATCTGTTGAGAAAAAAAAAATACAGCTTTGAAAATTCTCATAACTTTAATAGGCCTCTCAGTTGTTGTTACCCCAGATCCAGTACACATGTTCAGCATTTTCAATTGCACACCTGTAGTATGCTGAAGAAATATTGATAGTTTGTAACCCAGCAGTCTGGATATCTTCATTCATTACTAAAGTAATCTCGAGAGCTAATGTGCGCATGCATTAATTTGTTAAGTTACTTCATATGATGCATACTTAAGCTAGATGATGGATCTCCAAAGAATCATTAGATAATATGCAGAAGTGGGCATAAAGTATTTACACCAGCAATGTGTGAAAGTAGCAAAGTGTAGAAATGCTACTTTAAACCAGTGGTTGTCCTGTAAAAGCATCCTACATAAGCATTGCTCTCACCAAAATATCTATGACTAGAAAATCCATCCATCAATCCATCCATCCATGCATCCATCCATCCATCTATACATCCATCCATCCATCCATGCATCCACCATCCATCCATCCATCCATCCATCCATCCATCCATCCATCCATCCATTCAACAGCCCCTTTTTCCCATTTTTGCACATGGGGTTGGGAGTCACTTCAACAGTGACAGTGATCTAGAGACAAGGCTTACACCGCTGGGTGGCTAACCCTGCCAAGGTAGTTCTTCCACACCACACACCTGTGCACACACTCACACCTATGGCCAGTTTAGAGTGCCCAAACCATCTACTGCATGTCTTTGGAATATCGGAGAAAACCTGAGCACCAAGAAGAAACCCATGCAAACACAGGGAAGACAAGCAGGCTCTGCACAGAAAGCAACCCAGCCGAGAATCAAACAGTGAAACCTCCATATATTGATATCTATATCTATATAAACACTTCACACAAACCGTACTATCACTAGCTAAACAACACAACCCCCCTTCCCTCCACTCCACACTTTCACCTAGTAATCTCCACACTGCCTTCTCTTTTTCTCCTATTCCTACCACCAACATAAAAACCTTTTAACTAAACTTAAACCCACTAAACTAGCAGCTGACAACCTCCCAAGTGAATACCTACAAATTGCAGCCGATGCCCTAACCTACCCAGTCTCAATCTTGATTAACCAATCTCTATCAGAATGCTACATCCCTACACTATGGAAAATATCACACATCATTCCGTTCCACAAAGGCGACCCCTCCACAGAACTCACCAATTACCGGCCCATAGCAATTCTCTCTCCACTCTCCAAAATATTTGAGAGATGCATTCACTCTCAAGTCCTACACTACCTCCTTACTAACAACCTCCTTTCTAACAGTCAACATGGTTTCAGGCCAAACCATAGCACTACCACTGCCTTACTCTCTTTTATTAACACTATCCTTTACCATAAAAACAATGGCTATCTCTCCTCTGCAACTTTCCTAGACCTATCTAAGGCATTTGACATGGTCCCACACAAACAACTCATCTCTGTTCTCAATAATCTGTCCTTTTCTCAAACAGTCACCAACTGGTTTCAGAGCTACCTGACTGGCTGCCAGCAATCCGTTGTATAGCAGAATGACATATCTCCCCAACTACCTGTCTCTAATGGTGTTCCCCAAGGATCCACCCTTTGACCCCTACTTTTCTCACTCTTCACCAATAATCTAGTCACTGCCACCAAAAATGGGTCTCTCATACAGTATGCAGATGATTATACCATCATCTGCTCAGCCCAGTCCCTACCCAAACTGAAAAAGGTCACACAGGATGCCTTTTCCTCTGTTGAAACTTGGCTATCTGATACCCAGTTAATACTCAATCCAAATAAAACTAAACTCCTCATCTTCCAACCCACCAAACATACACACACCTACTCTTACTTTAATATCACAGTCAGTAACAACACCATTATCCCCCCAACAGATCACACCAAATTGCTAGGAGTTGATATAGACAATAATCTCAAATTTGAATTCACATTTCCATGACCATAAAAAAGTCCATAAAAACCTAGGAGCCTTATACAGAAATAAGCAATTCCTCACCAAAGCAGCCAGGATTTCAGTTGCAAATTCCCACCTTATCTCCACCCTTCTTTATGCCTCTCCAATATACACCGACCTAAGGCAAAGCGATCTAAATAAACTCTAGACCTGCTACAACAAAATCTCCAAGTTTGCCACTGGGGCCTCCTATCGTAGTCACCACTGTCTCTCACTTGCTGAACTTGGCTGGCTAGGACTCCCTCACATCCTTCAATGGTACCAACTCTCACTTACCATCATGCACTCACTTCAAAGCTGTACTTAAAGCTCACCTAAAAAAATGCTGGTTATGGGGTCTATATTAGATTGTGGAATGCTGACAACTTCGAAGCATCAAACTTCGAACTTGAAAGTTCGAAGTCTAAAAATGTTTTATGTCAAAAAAAAAAAAACACTCAAAACCTAAAACAAAAACAAAAAACTCTCTATGCAGGGGGCAAGCCCCCCTGCACCCCCCACACCTCCTGCTTCTTAAATATACCAACTCTGAGATCGCACTACAGTACAGTAAAGGGAAATCTTCCCTTCCCGCACTCTATGGCAATCTCCACTATATGTTTCAATGTTTTTACACTTCAAATTTTCAAGTTCGAAGTTTAGTGCTTCAAACTTGTCTGCATTCGACATTATGATATAGACCCAGGTTATGCTCTTGTAACACTCCTCACTAGCATCTCCCACTCCATCCACCCTCAACCTCTCTTCCACTCCACTAACTACCTTTGATTACAGCCAACTTTGATGCTTGTAAGCTTATTATTTATAATACTGCTGTAATTTTTTACTGTAACAATGTGAATAACTGCTATCTAATTCTTAGAATACATCCCATCTTAGATGGCACAGATGTTATGTGAGTACTGTATGCACTATGTTCTTCATCAGGAACTATGATTGTATTAACGTTACTTTTTTACATACAACTACATCTACTTCTTGTAATCATATACCTAAATTCATCTTTATTGTGGAGCTTTTCTCCCCGGGCCTCCACTGAAAAAGGACCTGCGTCCAGTCGGAATTTCCCGGTCAACAAATGTAAATTTAAAAAAAAAAAAAAAAAATATATATATATATATATATATATATATATATATAAATACTTGTATATATATATATATATATATATATTTAAATATGTATATATATATATATATATATATATATATATATATATATATATACAGACACACACACACACACACACACACACACACACACACACACACACACACACACACACACACACACAACTGCAACTGAACAGTAAGGTCATCTCACAAAAAAGACTTGTTTATTAATTGACAGATAATATGTCTTTGTCCATGAGAGTTACACTCTTGTTCTACTTACAGATGACTTGCAAGCAGTCAGTCTCCCAATGCAAAACCCTGTTGTTTTACTATACTGCGTGAAGAACACTATTTTTGCATCATTTTATAGCTTTCAAATTTATATTTTCACTAACCATTCTTAAAAATAAAAGTGCTGGTCATAACATATTAAGGTACAAAAATGGAGTAGCCAGGCATATACAACATACACTCCTACATGCAGTTTTTCAAAATTATTTTGTGCAATGGGATATGCTAAATTTGTTTTTAATTATGGTTTATTAATTGTTTTGTCCTCAAGCTTTTTCACATTTTTTTTAAAATGCTGGATAAAGATTTTTTTCTTAAACCATGTTTTTTTTGTTTGTGTTATAGGATATTGATCCTTCTTGCAATTGTTTTGATTACTCAGTTCATCCTGTTCCACTACCTTTAATTACATATCGTTCTTTCCCTCTTTCTTCCAGTTCTGGTAACCTGTCACTTCCTAGACACATGGATGGGTTTCCTCAGGGTGCTTTGGTTTCCTCCCACATTCCAAGACATGCAGTTTGTGGATTGGACACTCTAAATTGGCCATAGGTGTGAGTGGGCATGTGAGTGCATGCTGTGCAAGAACTACCCTGGTAGGGATAGCTACCTGGCAGTGTAAACCTTGGCTCTAGATGATTGTCAATGTGAAGTGACACCCCAACCCCATTTGCAAAACTAGGAAAAAGTTGTGGATGGATGGATGAATGGATGTAATGCCTGAAGCAATGCTGTCACTATACCCATCTGCTGGGCTGTCTCCTGATCCCCTCAACCCCACTTATGACCAAGTCCAGTAGAAGCAACTTCTTCTTCCTCATCTACCAAGAGTAATATACTACCCCCCCCAAGAGATGAATATGACCTCTGATTTGAACAGAACTATTGCTATCTCATCAGCAAGCTGCTTGCTACCTAAAGCTATAAAAAACTGTAACAGGCAGCTTATTACAAGCTGCTTGTACAGTTACTACCACACTCACACTCACCTTATATTAAGCACTTCAACCAAGTTATAAATGCAATATTAGCTCTCCCTGACAGCTTGCACCCCAGGGCAGCCACCCTTTTTATCCTCCCCTAGTTATGACTCTGTATTTGAATGTGTAAATTTTAAGGCTATCTACTTGCATTCAGCAGAAAACTACTCCAGTGCATACTAGAGACTTTAATCACTTAAAGCCACACCACAAGGACTTATTTTTTACAAACAATAATGAAGTTTGAATGTAACTAGTGGAATACATGGAGTAAGATGGTGGCAGCTGTCTGCCACTGAATGCAGCACTTGGTTTTCTGATCTGGTGCAGACAGTATTCTTTCTGAGTATTTACAATAGTACGCCTATATTTGAGAATGCAGCAATGCTTGTGTTTTGTCTACCAGTGCAGTGACAAGTAATCTGACTGCAAGTATGCTTGCTAAATCTCTGTACAGTCTTTATATTTGTGGACACCGAGGTCAGCTTACAGCACAATACACTTAAATGTAGCAGAGTTCAACTGCACTATTCATTTAAAAGCAGCAGAGGTCATCTACAAGCTGTGTATGTCACTGCATTCTACATCATTTGCATCTACAGATTTTGGAGACAACAAGATGTGCATGTTTATTTATTTTGTTTGTTTGTTTGTTAACCAGGTGAACGGGCTGGTAAAATACCATTTTCAGCCAAATCCTGGGCTCGAATGCATGCAGCAGTACATAAAATGTACAGTGATCAACTGAGCAAGACAGCCTAATAAATACATTGCAGTTAACAACTACTAGGAAGGGGTGTTGGCAATCGGTTACTCATTTTCTTTAGCAGACAAACAATAGCCACATATTAGCAAATCCTAAGTTGCTTCACACAAATTATAATAATCCTGCATAGCCACAATAATAAGCAAATAACAGATAGTCATTTTCTCTACAGATAACCTAATTAGATACAGCTCATTTGTCTGAGTACAGCTCAGATGTCTGACTTGTATAAAATAAAAAAAATCACGCTTTCAACTTCTTAGAGAAAGAAGTAGGGACAAAACCAAAAATGTTGGGGAAACATAGGTCCAAAACTGGGTACAAATTTTAAATACAGCTCTTAAATGAATAATGTTTGCATAACATTCAGATTCTGAAAGATGTGAAATCAAAAACTTAAATGTCTGTCATTATTTATTGACAGCAATCCCGTATTACTGACCTGAAAATCACAAATGTTATAATGAACAAATGAAAAATAAAGACAAACTTAGGGACATTCATAGCTGTCAACTTATGTTCTTAAGAATCAGAGACAAAGATAAAAATAATGAGGGAGGGGACAAATATCCAAAATCAGGGACAGTGTTTAAACATAACTCCAATTCACATAAAATTAATATACCAATAAGCTGTGCAGCATTATGCAGTTTCTGAACAGTAATAAGATCAAACTCTAATGCCAGACATTATCAGTCAACTATATTTCTAAGCAATTTACTAGAAAAACAATTTTATGAGGCATAAGAAAAAAACAATAATAAACAATATTAGGGATGTTCTGCAAAATCAGAAAGAGTTCAGAGGCATGGGAATATTTTGTGAAATCAGGGACCTTTGGCAGATGCTCAATTTTCCCTGCAAATAAGTCTACTTGTTATATTTTGTTGCCTGCTAGGATTAAAAAACTGACCTCATGCTTTTGCTGGGTCTGAGTATGCGCTTCTCTTTACTGTAAAATATGCATGGTCTTTCTACTCCTTCATCATCTTCTTTTGGCTGTTCCCATTAGGGGTCACCACAGTGGATCACCTGTTTCCATTTCTTCCTGTCCTCTGAATCTTGTTCTGTCACACCAACCACCTGCATGTCCTCTCTCACCACATCCATAAACCTTAATTTAGGCCTTCCTCTTTTCCTGTTACCTGGTAGCTTCATCCTTAGCATCTTTTTCCCAATATACTCAGCATCCCTCCTCAGCACATGTCCAAACCAACGTAATCATGTCTCTCTGGCTTTGTCTCCAAACCTTCCAAACTGTGCTGACCCTCTAATATACTTATTCCTAATCCTGTCCACCCTCGTCACACCCAGTGCAAATCTTAACATCTTTAATTCTGCCACATCAAGCTCAAACTCCTGCCTTTTTGTCAATGCCACTGTCTCCAACCCATATAACATAGC
Source organism: Protopterus annectens (assembly GCF_019279795.1). NCBI lineage: Eukaryota > Metazoa > Chordata > Ceratodontiformes > Protopteridae > Protopterus > Protopterus annectens. The sequence continues at coordinate 1,403,873,969 of NC_056745.1, forward strand.
TGGTCTCACAACCCTCTTGTAGACCTTCCCTTTCACTTTTACAGGTACTCGTCTGTCACAAATCACTCCTGACACTCTTCTCCACCCACTCCATCCTGCCTGTACTCTCTTCTTCACCACTCTTCCACACTCACCGTTACTCTGAACTATCGACCCCAAGTATTTAAACTCATCCACCTTTGCCACCTCTACTCCCTGCATCATCACCATTCCTCTATCCTCTCTCTCATTCACACACATATATTCTGTCTTAGTCCTGCTGACCTTCATTCCTCTTCTCTCTAGAGCATAACTCCATCTCTCCAGGGTCTCCTCCACCTGTTCCCTACTCTCACTACAGATCACAATGTCATCTGCAAACATCATAGTCCACGGGGACTCCTGTCTGATCTCGTCTGTCAACTTGTCCATCACCATTGCTAATAAGAAAGGGCTCAGAGCTGATCCTTGATGTAACCCCTCCTCCACCTTAAACGCATCCGTCACTCCCACCGCAGACCTCACCGCTGTCACACTACCCTCGTACATATCCTGTACCACTCTTGCATACTTTTCTGACACTCCTCTGACTTCCTCATACAATACCACAACTCCTCTCTAGGCACCCTGTCATATGCTTTCTCTAAGTCTACAAAAACACAATGCAACTCCTTCTAACATTCTCTGCACTTCTCCATCAACACTCTCAGAGCAAAGATCGCATCTGTACTGCTCTTTCCTGGCATGAAACCATACTGCTGATCACTAATCATCATGTCCCTTCTTAACCTTGCTTCCACTACTCTTTCCCATAACTTCATGCTGTGACTGATCAATTTAATCCCTCTGTAGTTACTACAGCTCTGCACATCACCCTTTTTCTTAAAAATCAGTACCAAAACACTTTTTCTCCATTCCTCAGGCATCCTCTCACTTTCCAAGATTTCATTAAACAATCTGGTTAAAAACTCCACTGCCATTTCACCTAAACACCTCCATGCTTCCACAGGTATGTCATCTGGGCCAACAGCCTTTCCATTCTTCATTCTCTTCATAGCTATCCTTACTTCCTCCTTGCTAATCCATTGTACTTCATGATTCACTATCCCTACATCATCCAACCTTCTCTCCCTCTCATTCTCTTTATTCAGCAACCCCTCAAAGTACTCTTTCCATTTCCTCAACGCACTCTCCTCGCTTGTGAGTATGTTTCCCTCATTATCCTTTATCACCTTTACCTGCTGCACATCTTTATTAGCTCGGTCCCTCTGTCTAGCCAGTCGGTACAGGTCCTTTTCTCCCTCCATAGTGTCCATCCTTTCATACAACTCTTCATATGCCTTATCCTTAGCCTTCGCCACCTCTCTCTTTGCCATGCACCTCATCTCCTTATACTCCTGTATACTTTCTTCATCTCTCTTCTTTGCCAACCTCTTTCTCTGTATACTCTCCTGTACTTCCTCATTCCACCACCATGTCTCCTTGTCGTCCTTCCTCTGTCCAGATGTGATACCAAGCACCTTTCTAGCCTTCTCCCTTACTAGCTCTGCTGTAGTTACCCATCTATTTGGTAACTCTTCACTACCACCCAGTGCCTGCCTTAACTCATCCCTGAACTCCACCTCACAATTACCCTTTTTCAGTTTCCACCATTTGATCCTTGGTGCTGCCCTCACACTCCTCCTCCTCTTCTTGATCACCAACGTCATCCTACAAACCACCATCCTATGCTGCTTAACTACACTTTCTCCGGTCACCACTTTGCAGTCTCCAATCTCCTTCAAACTGGCCCTCCTACATAAGATATAATCCACCTGTGTGCATCTTCCTCTACTCTTGTATGTCACCCTATGCTCCTCCTTCTTGTCTTGTTAAAATACGTATTCACCACAGCCATGTCCATCCTTTTCGCAAAATCCACTACCATCTGACCTTCTGCTTTCCTTTGTTTAATACCATACCTACCCATCACTTCCTCATCCCCTCTGTTCCCTTCACTAACATGCCCATTGAAATCTTCTCCAATTACCACTCTCTCACCCTTGGGTACAGTCATCACCACTTCATTCAATTCACTCCAAAATTTTTCTTTCTCATCCATTGCACACCCAACTTGTGGAGCATATGCACTAACAACATTCATCATTACACCATCAATTTCCAGCTTAATAAACATCACTCTATCTGACACTCTTTTCACCTCCGAAACACTTTTAGCATACTGTTCCTTCAGAATAACTCCTACGCCATTTCTCCTCCCATCCACACCATGATAAAACAATTTGAACCCACCTTCGATACTCCTAGCCTTACTCCCCTTCCATCTGGTCTCTTGCACACAAAATATACCAACCTTCCTTCTGTCCATCATATCAGCTATCTCTCTCCCTATACCAGTCATACTGCCAACATTCAACGTTCCGACCCTCACTACCACAGTCCTGGCCTTTCTCCTCTCTTCATGCCTTCGGCCATGTCCTCCACCTCTTCTCCTCCTTCGGCCAACAGTAGCCCAATTTCCGCCAGCACCCTGTAGGCTAACAGTACTGGTGGCGGTCATTGTTAACCTGGGCCTCAACCGATCCAGTATGAAAATGTTTATTGGTGACTGCATGAAATGATTTGGCGAAGTTTTACGCCGGATGCCCTTCTTGACGCAACCCTCCCCATTTATCTGGGCTTGGGACCGGCACAAAGAAATGCACTGGCTTGTGTATCCCCAGTGGCTGGGTTGGTGTTTCTACTCCTTGCCATCAATAAAACTCTGCAAATGGATTAATGGATGCAGTGCATCTGGCCAAGGACCAGTCCATTCTCAGTGTTTTTTACTCCATGATGGCACATGCACATAGGGTATGACCGTCTTCATTTGACTGGTACTTCTTATGCTCATATTCTGGCTCATTCTTCAGTAGTGGGGTGATGGCCCATAGCTAAACAAAAATTTCCATTGCACTGGCTATGTTGTCCTAATTTGCCTTGTTTCTATCAGCCACTTTAGTGACATTGCACCCAATACCTGCTTTTGCCCTTGCATGTAGTGATCCACACTGTGGCTCTGCTCAGTTTTTTAGGCTGTGTAAGACTGGAGTTTGTGGATCATCTGAACACCAAGAATGCACTGATGAATACCACCCAGGCCTGGCTATAAGGATGGATTCTTGTATCTCTGATCTAGGATGCAATCTCTGATTTGTTAGAGGAACCACAAACGGGTGTCAAATTTTGGATAGCTCTTTGTATAGTGCCTTGTCTATGTGTATCTTGCCAAGGCGACCTTACCAGAACAAAAGTTGCAAACAACGGAGGTCTAATATAGGTCTAAGCATCAGAAAGACAGACAAAATCTTCCAACATGACCAGGAAATGATTCTAGGCTAGGGATCAACACCACTTTAAAGCCACTTTGAAAAACATAATTTAAAGATACTTGCCACTACAGTACATGTAAAACCCCAGCTGTATGTGAAATATAATGCCTATCTTAATTACAAAGGAAGATAACTCAAATTGTTCTTTTAATCTGTACAGAGCCTAAAATTTCATATAAGAGGGATTATCATTGTGGCATTGAGCAAAAGTCGCATCAAACCAAAGTAGTAAAATAAATTATTATATAGTATAGATATATTTCTAAAATGTTTTGCAAAGAAGAATGTATTCTAAATATTTATAATTGAAGCCAGAAGAGGTTTACAGTGTATTCCAGTAACAGAAGAACAGTTAACTGCATCATGTTAAGACATGTCAGTTTGTTCATGTTTAGGGGTTAATTAACAAAACCCCTGGGATTCAATAAGCTGTTTTCTCCATGCAGGAATAGTGTAGCAGCTCTTGCATGGAATATAGCCACTGAGCGATTCAGTAAACAAGGCTGGGAGTGTGCACGAGCCTGTCAACACTATTCTTGCACGGACACCACCAAATAATGCTTATTACCTCATATGCTGAAAACCATGCAAATGAGGTGAATTAGCAATTCAGTAAGCAGGCAGGCATCCATGCCAGAATAGTGTCTGCTGCAGAAATGTATTTAGCTACTAGCTGAATACATTTATGGAAAAATCAAAATGGAGGCATGGCAGCTCAAAGTAAAGCAAGTATTATAATCCTTAGGCATGCCAATGGCCAAATATATGGCCATTGTCATGGAAAAGTGTCGCAAAATTATAAAAATCAAAGTTTATTTTTTTTGGCCACTTTCAGCCATTTAAGCATAAGGCAGCGGCACACAAATGGGATCGTGCCAAAAATAAAAAAAAAATATGAAAAGGCAATTTTAAGTGAAATCTGCATTTTGCCATTATAGTCTATGGCATGCAGAATCAAAACAACAGGTAACACTGGTTGCTAAGGATGAAGGCTGTGGTGTAGTGGAGTAACCAGGGACTAAGTCAGTGGGGTGTACAAATGAGCAAATTTTACTGAATCACTAAATGGGAGACCATTCTTTGGCTGCACCTAACCATGTAGGAGCTATAAGGCAGTGGTGTAAGGAAGAGAAGCAGCTGACATGAAATGGGTGTGTGTCATGCTTCATGTAAGCACATTGGAGCTCCATGGCTCGCATTTTAGCTTAGCTAAGCAAGAGGGTGTGTCTGAGGCTGTAGTGACTTATTCCATGAAATGAAGAGTGTGTTCGAGTCCAGGCGAGGGCTATTTCTCAGTGTTTACTTTAGTGGCTAGCACCAGGTCTAAAACAAAACAAATAAACAAAAAAAATGAAAATAGCAGAACTGTTTACATTTGGGCACTGGGTTTGTGCGCCGCAAATTGAGGCTTAAAAGGGGCAGAAATGGGAAGGGAAAAAAAAAGAAAATAGGCTAAAAGCAATCAAGTACAAATAAAATAGCACATTTGGGGGAATTTTAACTGACAAAATGTTATGGGCTGCTGTCAATTTGATATATCAGTATATGCTGGAGGCTGACGGCAGTGAGGAGGATAATGCTTACAACCCCCCCAGACTGAGGAGGAGGAGAAGAATGTTCAGACCCAGGGTAACCTACCAGGGGCTATATGATTTGAAGATAGTAGAGTGCTACATGGTGGACAGAGACATACTTCAGCAAATCATCGAGCTGTGCTGGCCTCAACTCAGTCCCAGAGCCAACAGAGGGGAACCCATCTCAATGGATACTAAGGTATGTGTAGCCTTAAGAATACTAGCTACAAGTGCTTTCCAAAGACCTAATGGGGACATCATGGGGATCTCACAGGTGTCTGCATCTAGGGTACTCCACCAGTTCCTGGATAACATGCTACCACATGCCGGTGAGCACATTTACTTCACCAGCACCGGTGAGGTGTTGACCAGCAATATGCACCTCTTTCACCATGTAGCAGAATACCCAAAGATACTGGGTGCCATAGACTGCAAGCACATCCACATCAAAGCACCACCCAGTGAGCAGGGTAAGGTCTACATAAACCTCAAGGGCTTCCTCTCCATTAACAGCCAGGTCATGTGCAATACCCAGGGCATTATCATGAATATGTATGCTGGCAGCCCTGGAAGCTATCACAACTCCCACATCTGACATTCCTCACAGCTGTATCAGGTATTTGTCGGGGGGACATCCCATATGGCTATCTGCTGGGGATGCTGGCTATGCACTGGAGCTTTGGATGATGACATCCATCAGAAATGCACACCCACCCACTCGAGAATGGCATAATGAGGCACATGCACAAACCAGGATCATTATAAAGCATGTGTTTGGGATGCTCAAGTCATGGTTCCACTGCCTTGACATATCTGGTGGAGCCTTGCAGTACTCTCCAGCTACATGTGCACACATGTTCAAAGTATGTGCCATGCTACACAATATTATCCTGTGGAAACAGTTGCAGCAGGAACAGCACAAGGAAGGGCCACACAGCCCCCCACCATTGCCAAGGTCCCCACAGGCACAGAGGGACTCAGAGGAGGAACTCCCTGAGCCAGCTGCTGTAGGCAGATGGAGGCGTGCCCAGTATGGCCTGGCCTTGGCAAAGAGGCAATGCATAGCACACACACTGACACTGTGGGCACCCAGGGACTGACACCTCTCTCTGACTTTCACACACAGTAAAAATGGATGACACATACATCACACTACCTGTAATTTACCATGTAGGCAGTGTACTGCGTTCATCCAGCACAGGCAGCCCTCAAACACTGTCCACACAACTGCAAAAGACACAAGGTAAGTAAATGAATGTATCAGTATCTTCTGGTAGCATATCTATGGTATTGCTGCATGCATGCAATGGAATGGGGTGGCCTACTGGGATAACAGCAGACAACTGACAGCTATGTGGGACAACAGGAAATGTCTGCCCAATACTGGCCTCCCCACACTATGCAGTAGTGCCAAAGGTGGCAAATCCCACTGCAGTATATTGTGGGGGGCCAACTAACTGGGTGGCATAGGTCACAGGCATGGATGTCAGTGTGGGGGTCCTATACTCACCCCTCAGCCTCACCCAGCAAGTCAGCTGTAGAAAACCATAAAGAAATGTCTAGCAAAGGCCCACAAATGGCGACAATTTTGAATTACCCCCTACAGACTTACACAGTGATAGCACAGCAGTTATTGCAGTAGCAGTAAGGCTCTGAAGGGTAAGAAGTCTGAAACTCAAATGTATGCCATTACAATCTGACCTGTGGTCTTTAGTGATATGCCTCTAGTCCCCAAGACAGGGCACAAATGTATGCTAAATGGAACCAAAATGTAAAGCAAATACCAGCACAGTCTGTGCAAATGTGCACAGTTGACAGGTGTGCCCCCCCATATTCCCACAGAAATGCAGTAACATGTATGTTTGCAGGGAAATAGCAGCAGAGCACACATTGCCAGGGCTGTCCCAATACACATCAAATCATGTTGCATGTCCACAATATGTAGGGGTCAATCAGCTATGTGTATATGTGGTTAATACTGTCAGGATCTGGACAGCACCTACCCCTGCATGTTGTGTTGTAGTGGCCTAGGTACAGTGCTGTCTTTGACAGGGCCATGTGCAGATAACTGCAGTGCCAACTATTATGCATGTCAGCTACACCTACTGCTCTGCCGCCGACATACCTGGAAGTCACAGTGCTATGTGGAATGTACTACACATATAACGGACATGTCTGCACAGTAGAATGCACTCTTTACCCCACACCCATACCTTCCAACCTATGACAGCAAGAGATCTGGGCAAGGTGAGAAATAAAAGTAGGACAAAGAACAATGATAGGCATGTGTTATAAATATTGCCCTTACATACTGAGAAAGTTGGTAGGCTGAGGGGGTTTGCATTAGTGGAAATTGTCTGAAGGTTATGTAGTCTGAAACAATAATGTCTGTCATTATTTTGTAACATCAGTCTTCAATTATATGCAATTAACTTGCCATAAAAACACAAGTTTATGTAGACTGGACGAAACCCTAGGCAATCACCTGGACAATCTGCCAAACAATGCACAGTTGAGAGGTATGGCCACAGCAGGATATGACATCTCAGGTAAGAATGATACCACAGAAGCAGGAGATCCCCAGCCAGTATATCACCAAGTTGCGGGACTGTTTACACAGCATCATCAGTCTACTGGCTGTAGCCACACCTCCCAACTAGCCTTGTTGAGCAATAATGTACATAGCTGGGCTCATAATATTTGTCTGTACATCATACATACTGTATTCCTCTGGTAAAGCACTGTGATGGTCTGAGGTTGTCTGTCACTAGGTAATGACACAATACATTGCAGTGTTAGACTACAGATATGTCAGAAAATGTCTGCTAAACAAACCCAGTACATCTAGGAAAGTCCTGTTTACTCCTGAGAGGTATGGCTGTATCACACAAAACCCTGGACCGGGGTACACCTATCTCTGGAATGAAGTCCCACTCTCACTATAGAAGGTCACACTGGGCATGCTCCTACACTTAGAGAATCACATGCCATGTTGGAACCCACATTGGACTATATGACTGCATTGTGTATATATGTCTGTGCATACAGACAGCTATGTACACCTTAACTGTCCCTGCACACACCCATCAGACAGGATTACTCTCAGCTAGCTGTAGTTGGCCCATATGTGACATATCTGCATCCGTTGCGTGTGATACATAGACATATATATGCGCAACAGATAACAATAGGTCAAGTATACACACACATAGATGTGGGAAAGTGAGATACAGACAGTGATAGAGAGAGAGAGACACACACACAGGGGGACACACACAGAGTGACTCACACACATGGATACCCTGAATGGCATAAAGTGATGTCCTGCTGTGGGCAGTGGCATACCGGTTGTAACCAGTCTCACATGGCAGCATAAAAGGTGGACCCCATTGTGTAATAGTACTGAGGTGGGGGTTATAATATCACATCACCTGCCTGTGTGTCTGTGTGTCCATAGGTTTAAGTATTAGGAGACTGTTCCCACTCAGTACACTTCCCATTGCCCTACTTCACAAGCACTGCTGCTATCATTCACCTTAGAAGTACCATTGGACATCTATCAGCCCTATAAGCTCTGTAGCATGTGCAATAACTGCATAACACTATAGTACAAATAACTAGATAGCTAGGGGTTCTAATCTTAACTCTGGTAAATGTAACTGTGAGTATGCGTGAGTGTGTGTGGCAGAGTGAGGGAGTGTTTGCTTGTAGGTGAAGCAGTTTTAGGCCATTCCCTCCCACAACACTTCCCAGTGCCCACTTTAGCAGTCCTGCTGATGTCATTCCCCTTAGAAGTGCCTTTGCACAGCCCCAGCCCTATAAGCTCCATGGCACGTGCAATAAGTATGTAACAGTATAGTACAAACAGCTAGATTGGCAAGGGTTCCATTCCCAGTTTTGGCAAGTGTGTGTGTGTGTGTGTGTGTGTGTGTGTGTATGTGTGTGTGTGTGTGTGTGTGTGTGTGTATAAGTGTATGTGTAAGTGTGTATGCTTGTAGGAGGAGGTAATTTGAGGACCTTCCCACACAGTGCCCTACTTTAGCAGTCCTGCTGATACCATTCCCCCTAGAAGCACCTTTGGGCAGTTGTCAGTCCTGTAAACTCTGTAGCATGTGCGATAACTGTGTAACACTATAGTGCAAATAACTAGACAGACAGGGGTTCTACTCTCAGGTCTGACAAATGTGTGTGTATATAAGTGCATGTGCAAGAGTTTGTAAGCATGCATGTTTGTAGGATAAAGTATTTTGAGGACTTTCCCACCCATACCACTTCCCAGTGCCCTACTTTACCAGTCCTGCAGATGTCATTCACCTTAAAAGCACCTTTGGGAAGTTTTCAGCCCTGTACACCCTGTAATATGTGTGATAACTGCGCAACACTATAGTACAAATAACTAGATAGACAGGGGTCCTACTCTCAGGTCTGGCAAATATGTGTGTGTGTAGAAGTGTATGTGCAATAATTTGTAAGTGTGTATGTTTGTAGGATGAAATATTTTAAGGACTTTCCCACCCGCAACACTTCCCAGGGCCCTACTTTAGCAGTCCTGCTGATGTCATTGCCCTTAGAAGTACCTTTGGATAGCACTCAGCCATATAACCTCTGTGCTGCATGTAATTATGTAACAGTATAGTACAGATAACTAGATAGGCAGGGGTTCTACACTCATTGTGGCAAGTGTGCGTGTGTGTGTGTGTGTGTGTGTGTGTGTGTGTGTGTGTGTGTGTGTGTGTGTGCGTGAAGGGGTTTGTAGGGTAATGTATTTTTATGCCCTTCCCACCCAATACATTTCCATTGCCATACTTTACAAGGGCTCTTGATGTAATCACCTTAGACATACCTTGTGACAATGTTAAATCCTATAAGCTCCATGGGGTGTGTGATAACTGCATAATACTGTAGTATACATAACTAGATAGGGATTCTGATCTCAAGACTGGTAACTGTGGAACTGTGTGTGTGTGTGTGTGTGTGTGTGTGTGTGTGTGTGTGTGTGTGTGTGTGTGTGACTCACATCAGTGTGTGTGTATGCGTGTGTGTGTTTGGCTGAGAATCATATCCTCTGGGGGTGTAGATTATACCATTTTGAGGCATGTACAGACAACTAGATAGACATGAGTTCTACGCTCAGTTGTGGCAAGTGTGTGTGTGTGTGTGTGTGTGTGTGTGTGTGTGTGTGTGTGTGTGTGTGAGACTCACATCGGTGTGTGTGTGTTTGGGTGAGAATCATATCCTCTGAGGGTGTAGGTTATACCATTTGGAGGCATGTACAGATAACTAGATAGGTAGGGCTTCTACACTCACTTGTGGCAAGTGTGTGTGTGTGTGTGTGTGTGTGTGTGTGTGTGTGTGTGTGTGTGTGAGTGTGTGTGACTCATATCAGTGTGTGTGTGTTTGGGTGAGAATCATATCGGGGGTGTGGGTTATACCATTGTGAGGCATATACCACCCAGTACATGTCCCATTGCCCTACTTTACAAGGCTTGCTGATGTCATCCATCCTAGATATACCTGTATACACTTGTCAGCTCTCTATGCTCTGTGGCATGTGCAATAACTATGGAATCCTATAGTGGAAATAGTTAGATAGGTAGGAATTCTAAACTCAATACTGATAGCTATAGTAGTGTGTGGAGCTTATCCCCTGTGACTGTTGTGTGTGACAGTTACACCATTTTAAGGCCTGTTGACCCCCTACCCATGACATTACTTTACAGACCTTGTTAATGGCATCTGCCCCACACACACAATGTAACACAATGTAACACTATACAGCCCATACCAGTCATCTGTACAGATGTACATGGGATATCCACATGTTTGCAACCTATATGTTGTCTGTGTCCCCTGACAATGATCATTCCTGTGATAGCATTGCCAAGCATGCCACAGTTACTGTACTGACACACATGCCAGCATCAGACATTGTGCCTTACTGACACATCATACTGATATAAAGTCTGTCACACTATCACTTGTGCAGATATATAGGAGCAGTAGATGAGACCAATCACTATGTGTGGTGGGTTAACCCACCATCCATGAAGGCATTTGTAAGATTATCTGTTGTAAGAGGATGTGTGTTATGTCCCAGGCATATAATGTATGTAGAGCATGGCATGTGTAGGCAGCATTATAGTACTTATGAGTGGATACGTAGGGTTGCTAATATGTCTATTGGCAACTGTGTATGTGTTTCTGTATGCACAGCCCCTGTGTCTGTCTGCAGTGCGTGTATGTGATGGCTATGCCATGTTGTCTGCCTGTTCCACTCTGTGAACCCCCCATTGGCAAACTAGTGTCTGCCCATACAGATGTCATCCACTGTACAAGCACAGTTACACAGTTTCTAACACCAAGTCCCTGTGGTGCAATGGTCAGATCACTGTGTAGTGTATATTAAAAGATGGGTAGGTCATATACTCTGATAAGTGTCACCTCTATGTGCATGTGTGTCTCAGTCTATATCCCCATGCAGCAGTGTGCATGTGTGTGTGTGTGAGATGGCACTAACAGGTTGAGGGCATCTGAACCCACCAGTGCTAATTCTAACAGTCCCTGCAATTGTCACCCACTTCAATAGTAGTGGCAGACACTGCCACACTATAGTACCACTGTGCTATCTGTGTTATGTATCTAGCACTATCATTTGTTAGACTGTGCAGGTAGGGGCTGTGCTCAGCCCTTCATTAGCTGTTCCATGTATAGGACTATGACACTGTGTGCACTACCAGCATGAGAGGCCCGACATGCATATGAGATAGCGGACACACATGCTCATGATTGTCAGGTTAGATTAACACAGGCTGACCTGTGTCAGGAAGACATAACCCAAACCTGTCATACACAGTACCAGGCAAACTCTCATCAACTGTATGACAGTCAAGTCGATATGACAGAAATGACAGGGACAAGAGGTGCTGATAGCTGAATCTGTTGAAATGAATGTAATGGCTAAGCTAGTAAGGGGCCTATTGCCAGTATTCAAGTAACCTCTTCTGTATGTATGAACCTGCAGGCCTATGGAACACCCAGGTGACATGTATGTGGGCTAGGTGGCCATGTCAAGGATATGTATGCAAGGTCACACTGTCTGTCACAATTGCCCCTCACACACTGTTGCATGTAAACACACCTGGTAAACATGTACATGTACAGCTGTACCTTGGCTATGAAAAGGTGACTGTGTTACCACTCTGCCTTTCCCAACATTGCTACTGCCAGCAGACCCACAGCCTGCAGACACACAGACATTTGGAACACAACCAAGATACAGTAAATGACACCACAGTCAGTCAGCAGTACTAACAGCAATAGTGCATCATGGCTAACAAGGTACATACACCTCAATGTGTACCCATAACTACTGCCAGCAGACAGCAACTTACACAGCATGACATTGCTACACTGTACTGTAGTCACCCTGTGCATCAGACCCGTATGAGTATGTCCGTGCATCAATGGTATGGATAACAGGGTTGTGGCACATGTATCGTCACATGCATAGGGTGTGGTGTTGGATTGCCATAGGGTTAAGCTGGGCCATATGTCTGACACCATGTGTGTGTGTGTGCCTGGAGGGGTGATGTTCAACTGGGCTGTGCAGAGGAGCTGTGCATGTCTGGTGGTGCCTGGCCTGGGATTGGGATGTGTGAGTGTTTGTCTGCATGCCTGTAAGCAATGTGGATTCCTGACACAGGTCTATGTTGGACAGCTGTGGACCAAACATGGCAGGATGTATGGTTCACCATCTCCTGGCAGGGATGTGTTAATTGATTTTGCCAGGAGGATAACTGGCATCGCCAGGCCCAAGGATAGATGAGGTACTACTCCCTGATGGTGACTGCTGTCTGCTGGACCTGCATCCCTGATTGGATTGGCCAGGACAATGTGCATGTGGCCTGCTCCAGTGTGGTGTGGATAGCACCCTCCCTTCAGTAGTGCTGTTGGTACTGCCACTATGGGACTGTGAATGTGCATGGCCATGTGGTCTCACAGCTGATCATGTCACTGGCCTACGTCCACCTGGCTATTGCCCTACAACATATGTAAAGTAATACCCTGCAGAAGTATGTTTGCTGAGATACACACACACACACACACACACACACACACACACACACACACACACACACACACACACACACACACACACACACACACACTCCTGGCACAGTCTGGCACAGCTGTGACACCTGGGCACACTTTATGGTAGTTCTGCCTGCTGCAATCCATCTCTGTCACTGCTACTGCCCGGCCCACAACAAAGGTTGACAACTGTGTGTTGGGCCTAATAACAGAATGGTAATTGTGGTCAAGACCAAGGCTATTGGAATGAGCTATACAGTGTCACCAGGTGCATATGCATGTACTGTAAGAGCAGATTTACTGCTATACAGACCACACACACTGACAAGGTGTAATGATATGTGATGATAACTGATGAGGGGGTAGGACTATACACTATAACTGCAGTACATAAACAGTTCAGACTCACAGGGAATCATTTCACACAACATTGCAGGACAGTCTGCAAAACATACAGGACACATGTAAAGTACTAGGTGCATAGCCTCATAAGATGATACCGGGCTATTGGCCCTAATGCCCTCATAAGCCTGGCCCAGACTTTCCCCCATGCCCCTTCTAAGACAGCACCTGTTTCCCCTGTCCATCTGGGATGCACACAAGATGTCAGGGGTGTCTCATCCATTTCCCGTACATTCGTCCAGCTTCCTCTTCCAATGGACTGTACACGTACTCTGTTAGACATGGTAAGGGAGTGTATTTTACAGACACTGTATTGTGTGGGATACCACACTATCCTGACAACAAGTACTATACATGTCATAGACCAGGTGAGGGCCTTGCATGCGTAATGCATGAGAGCAATTTGTCTTACAGATATGCAGAAACACCATCAAGGCTGGTTTGGACATAGCCTTGTATGCCAGATACAGGTCACCTATAATCAGTCTGTATGAAACTGAGTACAGGGACAGGGCTTTCAGCCTACCTGTATAGGGTGGGTGTTGCAGACCCTGGAATTGCCTGGGCAGGGACCTCTGTGGTCTCTGCAACTGCTGCATTTGCTTGGCAAGGTACATGCCAAAGGAGCCATTGTACTTGGTAGTGGGTCTAATAATGGTGGAGTACAGAGATTTTGTGGTCTCCTGGTTCCTGGATGACATACCCATACTTGTGAGGTGGACCATGTAGACAGACTTCAGTATCAATGGTGACCACATGGTAGGAAACTGTCAGGTTGCTACCAACCTTGGTGCACAAGTTGTCTCACGCTTGATTGCATGCTCAGTACATTATAACTGCCATACTTAGCGTGGATGAGATCTGCCACAGCAGGGGGAATGATGCCTCTCCTGGCATTCAGTTTGCGGTAATGCTTCTTGCACCAGCCATTAATTGGGTGAGTGCCTCTTGGGGGATGCTCACATCAGTAGGGGAATGTAAGACAGTGGCCAGTTTGCAAGCATATGTACACCTGGTCAGCCAAAGACCACTGCTTTTGTCCTGTACCTCAGATACATATATCTCAAACTGTAGAGGCCCCTAGACCAATCCTTGGGGTACACCGCTTTGGAAGAATCTACTACTAGAGGTGGGTTCCACTACTTTAACTGAGTGGGTACTATCATTGGGCTAGTTAGCTACCCATTTGATAACCTACAAGTTGGTGCTTAGTTGTGTAGGTGTATGTATCCAGGCTGCCTGGGGATTATTGTGAGAGAATTGGGCTAGGGGAAGGTAGGCATTGTTTACCATCTTCCCCTCATCCTTGTGTCTGTTGACCACTTCAGAGAGGTTGACCAGGTTTAACAGGCCTGATATCCCTTTGACAATAGCATGCTGTGTGGGCTCAGGCATTTCAATGTTGCTGATGTCCCTGTTCATAATCTCTTTGATACTGCCTTCCATGACCTTGCAGAGCAGGCTAGTTAGGCTAATGTGCATATGATTGGCTGGGTCAGTGGATTGTTCCGCCTTTGTGTATAGGGATGACAGTGGCTGTCCTCTGTGCAGATGGGATGACACTGGTGCTCAGGCTGTGGCTGAATACGGTGTGGAATAGATCTGAGAACTCATGCCTGTGTTCATGTAGGATGCAGCCAGGGATGGTATTAGGCCTATGGAGACCTCTGTGTGTTGCCTTTGCGAGGGCATTATGGACCTGCTTCCTGATGATGAGGGGAGGGGGGCAGGTGCTATTGCATGCACTGGGCATATTTATTGGAACACATTTGCAATGGCATTCATGTACTTTAATTCAAAAAATCTCTTAGGCTTTACTACTAAATGTAAAATTATTCTTTTTTTTTCTGGACCTGCTGAGTATCATTGTGACAGACTGTGTTCCTAAGCTCATGGGTGAGTACAATCTTCTATGGTAATATAGAACAGAAATGCACCGGTTTAAATCTTAACACAGGAGCTGGATTGGTTACAAAGCACTATATAAAGATGTCAACCTCCCATGTCCTAAATGAGGAACACTAACCCTCATAATGTAGAACAAAAGAGCAAAAATGTGGAGCACATACTAACAGCTTATTAACAACTTCAACTAGGAAGGTCATATGATGGCTAAAATATACTGGTTTTACTAATAAAAATATCTTTTAATGAATTAATATGATTCATTTGTATTTACAATGAATATCAGTGAAAATATTCCTAACACTGAATGTGTGACAGACTGTTTCAATGTGGAACTTGAAGGAACATGAACTTTTTAAGATCCCAAATGAGGTACATTCCTCATAATGAAGTACACTTGAGAGGTATGGCCAGTAGGTGTCATACAGTAGCTGAAGCTGAACAGAAGAGAAAGATAGTACTGGTGGTGGCTTCTTGTTGTGTCTTTCGGCTTATCCCAGTTAGGGCTCGCCACAGCGGAACTCCAGTCCGCTAATGTTTGGTAGAGGATTTTTACGTGCCGAGTTACCAGCCCTGACACACAGCCTTCAACGAAGGCACGCCCATTCACGTATGCCTCCACACAGAAGACGCTCTAGCTGAGAATCGAACGGGACAACGTCTTGCTGTGAGGCAACAACGCTACCGCAGCACCACTACCACGGACACTGTGGCTTCTGTGAACTGGAAATACTGGCAGCTAGCCAAAAGGTGCAAAGGGCTTGAAGTTAGGTGTGGCAAAGATGGAAGAAAGGAGTACCGTTGGTACGCAAGACTTGACAAAAGACTTACTAGCCATACTGTCGTGTATTTGCTGTGCATCTGTGTGCTCATATATTTGTCACATTAATGTACACTCAGCATTTATCACCTGCTTAGCAGACTTTTCTACAGTTGCAGAATAGATGAGAGTCAGATAAATATTTTAGTCACTGCAAGACACATTATTCTTGTTAATTTGTTTATGCATTGTGAGCGTGTGAAACTTCATAGCTTTGACATCTATTTATTCTCATCAAACCTCGTGTAAAAGGCATATTTAGCAGTAGGGAAGTCAAATGTGAAAGACTGTTGTTTGTGTATTTTACTATTACTGACAGTGAATTATGTAGTGCCTAGAAATAGCTATATGTTGTGAAAGCTTCATTCAGCTGAGACCAAGGGAAACAATCTGTGAAATTGTGTCAAAAGTATTTTTCTGTCACCATTTTTGCTGAAAGCCTAGAGAGTTTGTTCTGATGGTAGTTTATATTATTTTACCTCGTATAATTTATATACAAGTGTGTAAAACACAATATTACAAAAGGCGAAGGTAGTCATGCTACTGCCCAGGGTTCATTTCATTCAGTGTTCTGATATACCATGCATGATAAATTATAATCCAGTGAAATCATAATAATGTGTGTGCTGGTATTTTTACAGATAGACTCATGTCCTTTATATGTGAGGACACTGATAGCAAATTGACAGGTGAGTTCTAGGCTAGCTCCTTTCGTGGGACATTTTAAGCCTTGTTAATTTTCCTTTCAACAGTGAGAATCAAACTCTGTACCTTATGTTTATGGGGTTAATACCTGTAACCATTATCCCAATAAGCTTTAGCTTGGGCTTTCTCTTGTTTCTATTTTACTGTTAAAAAATTTAAGTTTTATTCTTTATTTTTGTGAGGAAACGAAGATTAGGCTTAACCCACAATACATGTTTTAATAACTGACGGCACCGAGAACAGCTGGTTTAGTCAGCAGTAAGTAAAATGATGGAGGCAGTAGGTCAGCAAATATGCCATTTAAATGCAATTCTTCTTCCAAGCATCAGATTCAACATTAAAGTCCAAGTCCATCTGTAGGTCCATTTCTGTACCTTTGTTGGCTTTATCAGTCTGAGGCCTCCTCCAGAATTTTATCAACTTAATCATAATGATTAACCATCTCACCCCCTAAAAAAATGTGGAAACAGAATTCAAAATAGTTAACTATTACAACAAAAAGTCATATATATTGTGTTAGTAGGCAGGCTAAGCCAAGTCAGGAAAACATACTGTTTTTAAAGGATAAGCATTTCTCATACAGGAAAAGATGTTCAGAATTTCACAAGGCATTAGAAATAGATGAAGGATTAAAAATGCATGGTTTCTTCATCATCTTCCTTTTGCAACACATCAGCCATTAATTTAACTTGTCCAAGTTGTTGTTGTCTTTTGGCTCTTCCCGGTTAGGGGTCGCCACAGCGGAACTCCGGTCCACTAATGATTGGCAGTAGATTTTCATGAATGCCAAGGTGCCAGCTCGACGTTCACCCTTCAACGAAGGCACGCCCATTTACGTAATAGAAGAAAAAATTATTTCAACAAATGACGGTTCCTTCTAGAGCAATGTTCTACTTTGCTGAACAAAAAACTAACCCTTTAATGACTTCTAACATGACAGATGCTTACTGAGAGCAAATGAGGTGCTAGGCACAAGTAAAGCAAGAATAAGACTAAAGGAAGAGAAGCTGAATTACCTTGCTTCTTTGAATCATACAAATATTTCTCCATTTTGATTGATTTGTCAGTAGATACAAAGTATTATTTAACTGTGATTAATGTCTGTCGTTCATTCATTCATCCATTCATTCATTCTGCAGTACCTATTTGTATCAGTGTCAGTGGTGCAACTGGTAGACTGAATGCTGATAGTAGGGTGCATCAAAAGGGGGGGGGGTGCCATACTCCTGAGTATGCCCTCCTTTGGATGAGATGTTAAACTGATGCCTCATCTGCTTGAGTTGGTGGTAGCTTAGGTGGATATAAAGGATCTCATGGCAACCTTTAAAAAGAGTGGGTCTTCCCTGAAAAGAGGCTGCTAGCCTAGCAGGGCTAGCCTGGTCAACAATGGACAGATAACTAACTCATTGGACTCACATATAAAGGATATGAGTCTACCACACATGCAGGCAATGTCAACTTAGCTATAACCTGCTTTAAGAATGTTACAGGAAATGGAGAAACTGAAGTGGAGCAGAACTGAAAAAACAAGTATCATGAGCCAGTAATGCTAACGTCTGCACATTTTAAGAAGTCTGCATACCTATTGCTAAACTTATAGCACTTAATCGACTTGATAGGACACAGGCAGAAAGTATTGCATTAATGTTAATAAATGTATCTGAAGGTAATATGCAGATTCTAAGCTGGTAGAGCAAATTAGTTCTTTACTGTTCTGACAAAGCCTCAGTCACGATGGACAACAAAACAGGAATAGCTGAGAAAAAGAGCGACATTTAAAAGGAGGTATATTGTTAATCAAATCTGCAAGACTTAGAGATTAGGTCTGTGATTAAGGGCACATCATGTTCTACAGCATAGCTTTCAACCTCCTCACTCAAGAATCAAGGAGAAGAAACATACTAAGGGACAGAAGGATAAAATAGCGACACTTCAAAAATGCTGTTATTACTAAATATCAGAAGGTGCATGCTATTGTGCATTTTATGCTGGCTAAGATATCTGCACTTATACTGTCAGACATTTCTGTTTATTGTACTCCTTACTAGTCTGTCATAAAACAGACAAGCAGGAACATTAGGGACAGATGGGAGCTATTTGCTCAACTGTGAAAGATATGTTTTCATTTTATATATTTTCTATAAACTTTCACCATTAAAGTCCACTGCCTGTGTAGCCACATTTTTTCATTTTGTACTCTGAGGTCTATGATGCCCTGCTCCACACCCATCTCCAAAGTGGTAGCATAGTTCAACAGATGCCCACATCCAATCTTGACTGCTATTTAGTTGCAGCAATACTTTTATTTAATTTTTTATTTTATTTATTTTACATTTGTTAACCGGGATAGTCCAACTGGATGAGGTCCATTTACAGTGGATGCCTGGGGAGAAAATCTCCACAGTTAGATACAATAATAACAAAATATAGACAAACAAATAATAATAGCACAGCGACATACATAATAACAATGGTGAGTTAAAACTGTCCTAATAAAACATGAAATAGATACAAGTCTATAAGTCTAGAGTTTATTCTCTTGTAGTATGTCTATAATACGTAGACTAAGAAGGAGGCAAAGTGGATTAAGAAATTAAGTGATCATTATGTTATACATGGACATATCCAGGTTTCCTGAGATGTGATTTAAGTGATTTTTTTTGAATTGCATGTTAGTAGAGGCAGAAGTTACAGACAAGCTTTCCCTGCAGTATTATTATCACTAGTGACACAGAGGAGAGATTTATTGGTAGAACGGAGTGGACGACTAGTAGATTAGAGCGAAAGTAGTTGTTTTAGTGCCGGAGTTTTGTAAGGGTACCTCAGGATGTTAAAGGCGATGACTAGCTGATGGTAGGTGAGTAGATGACCAAAGTTCTAACCATTGAATATCCCTAAGTTCCTGACAGTGATGGGTTATGAAGGTGGAGTTGTTAGCAAACTTGGCAATTTTATTATAATATGACTCAAGTTTGTCAAGATCAGTTTTTCTAATCTGGGTCAGGATTATTGCTGCATACATAAGGGTAGACAGTATGTGAGTTTGGGCTAAGGAGTTTTGTGCCTTGCCTGTGAAAAATTTCTTGTGTCTATAAAGAGTTCCAATTTTTTTGTGTACCTTTTGGATGATTTGAGTAATATGGACATCAAAGAAAGATTTATGTCTATTTCTACCCCGAGGAGTTTAGTATAGGGGTGAACAGGAGTAATTTAGTCTTGTTGGGATTTAGAATAAGTTAGATGTCAGTGATCCAACCTTCAACAGAGCTAAAAGATTCTTGGGTCAGCTGCTGTAGGGTGGTAAGAGATGGAGCTCAGCAGATAAGCGTCAAGTCATCCGCATACTGTATAAATGTGGCCTGCTGGGTGGAGGTTTGTAGGTTGTTTGTGAAGATAGAAAAAAGAAGTTGGCCCAAGACTGAGTCTTGTGGTACACCTATGGTAGTTGGAAGTAGAGGAGATACCTCACCTTGCCATTGGACAGATTTCTGTTTGTCTGAAATATAGTTTTTGAACCAGGAGATAGCAGAGGGGGCAAAGGATAAGGAGGTTAGGGCATCTAATAGTTTTCGGTGTGAGAACATGTTGAAAGCTTTGGACAGATCTAAAAAAATAGCAGCTACATAATTATTATTATTTCTGTGATGGTTAACCTGATTAGTAAAAGAGAGAAGAGCAGTAGTTGTGCTGTGGTGTGGGCGGAAGCCATGTTGAGTGGTGGAAAGAAGATTATGTGTGTTCAGGAACTGCATAACTTGAGATTGAATACATTTCTCAAGAAGCTTAGATAAGAGAGGCAGAATGGCTATTGGATGGTAGTTTGAGAAGTCATAGGAATTGCCACCTTTATGGAGAGGTATAATATATGAAACTTTCCACAGTTGAGGGACATAGGCTTCCTGGATAGATTGGTTAATAAGGATTGAAACTGGGTAAGATAAGGATTCAGCTGCTATTTTTAGGAAGTTAGCAGGTATATTGTCAGCTGCAAGAGTGGAAGGTTTCAACTTCAGGAGGAGTTTTTTTTTAATTTTAGAGATAGGAGCAGGTGAGAGAGTAAAGGAGGGCATGTTATCTGGACCTTTGGCAGCCTGACCGCGATACTGCAGAGACAAACTGTATGTGCTGTTCAGGGAAGAACAGGTATACAGGTTGAAAGGGTAAGAGTAAAAAATAAAAGTTTCCTTGCAATAACCTTTTTTTCCCAATTATTTTACTACTCTGGCTGCAGGAATTCTTAGGGAGGCCTATTATTTTATTGCTAGTGCTGCGGGTTCTCGAGAGGAAATACAACAGTAGTAAATCCTTGTCTAGGCAGGATAATTCAAATAGATAATAACCTCCCTTTTAGAAACTGTACACTTCAACAAGCCTCTGCATTACATCAGTAGTTAGTCCAATGGATTTATACTCTTATGAAATATCACACAGAAGACAGTTCACTTACAGACTTACTTCTTTGCTTACTGGGGAGAACTGTTTGATGTTTTGGTTTTGGTTCACTTAATATTCTGTGTAAATTAGCCATTCATACATAGAGACACATCAGCTCCTGATCATTCACCACACTAGCTTGTAATGGGTACCACCCACATTTCTGCTGTGAATCTCTTTTTTGGGCTTCTCAAGTTAGTAAAATGCAGGTACACTGGAATGATTTACTTTGAATATTTCCTTCATTAGAATCTTCCTGGGTCTATGGTGTCTTTGTTACACCACTTATGGGCAAATAAAACACAAATACCCCTGCAGTTAGATCATAAGGGAACTTACCATTCTTCCTAGGATTTGCTAAAGCTGTTAATTTTATAGTTTGTATCCACTCTATTGTGATTCCAAATCAGATCTTTCTGGAGCCATTTTCCCTGTGTCCATTTAGTTTCTTAGTCATCACATGGCCCTTTTCATATAGGGATTGACTATACTGCAAATACATCCATGATATGCTGTGTTAAAGGTATGACTGTGTGTGTTTCTATGTATGCATATCTGTGTGTGTGTGTGTGTGTGTGTGTGTGTGTGTGTGTGTGTGTGTGTGTGTGTGTGTGTGTGGATTATTCTGTATTTATATAGGAATTGCACTGCAATTCTTATTGCTGAATCCAAAATGTACATTTCCTTTTAAAATACTGTCCCTACATGCTTAAGAAATATAGCATCTTACCTGTTGTTCCCTGTAACAATTAAATAAATCTAATCAGTGTGATTTACAGGTATGGACACTTTATCTTCACCAATGTACAAATATTCCTTCTTATAGCAGAGTGTGCCCATTGTCTAGGCTTTTCTTATTGTTAGTGCATTGTCACTTTGATCCTTCCCTTGTACTCTGATTTGGTGCCACGTGCTCACAAAACAGGCTGACCACATTCAGGTTACCATAAGTCAAAGTGACAGACAGGCCTTTTTTAAGAGATCTGTTTATGGACAATGTTACCCAAGCCAGATATTTGGGCTGTCTCATCCATCTTCACATATACACTTCTGGATCCTCCTCACAAGATTTTTACCTGTACAGGCAAAATTAAGTCCTGTTTATTTGAGTTAGCTCTGTAAAGAGTGTTGGACAGTTTACCTACTCCCATATGAAAGGGCTGGATGGAGAACACCAGTACACACACATTACAGAAATGATAGGCTAGCGCCTTCCAACAGCACTGACCTGCATAGAATTCATAGAGAGTTACCATGCATGCAGCCCAGCAGACCACTGAAGAGCCTAGATCAGTTGTCCCAAAATGCTTTAGAACACTAAGTAATTTGCTCAGAATCATGTAGTGGGCAAACAATGGCTGAAAGAATCAACTCCTGCACAACAGGAAATAACTTGTTAACAGTTCATGGCCTTAATCCTCTGTGCTAACTAGTAGACTAAAACATGCAGACATGGGAAGAACAGGCAAATGTCACACAGATTAAACAGAGACTGGGTATTAGAATTGAACTCCAGATTATAGGCCAGAAGAGACAGACTGAATACTGAGTCACAGTGCTTCACAGAGATTATTACCATTCAGAAAATGAGAACATTTTCATGCATAAGCCAATAACAAAGATAAAACAAATCTATGCCCATATGTAGCCTCTTTTAATACACCTGTCGATGCAATCACCACTGAACTTCCATTTGGGGTAAAACTGCATCGAGAACCAAGGCCTGTAAAATACTGGCAGCACAACATAAAAGCCCACAACCACCTAAAGAAATAGAGCAGGCCAGTAGTTGCTTCGTTGTCATCAACAACCCCCTTTTCTCCCATTGTTCTACACGGGGATTGGGGATTGTGTCAGCTGTCACCACTTGTCTCTATTCAGTGTCACTCTCCTACCTTCTTCAACAGTCCAGCCTGTTGCAAGTCTTTTATCATGCAATCCATCCACCACTTGACTGGACATCCTCATTTCCTCTTTCCTTCATCTTCTGTCCCTCAAATCTTCTTCACCAGGCTATCTTCTGCTTTACTGCACATATGACTAAAGCATCATAATCTGTTCTCCTTGACCTTTTCTGAAATTGAAGCTACTTTGGCTTCTGATCTCATGTCCTCATTTTTCTCATCTGTCCCACATGTATCCTTCTGTTCATCTCAAGCACTCAATGTCCATCATCTCAGCTTTCCCGATTGCTCTGCCTTCACTGCCCAGGTTTCTGGGCCATATGGAAGCACAGGTTACACCACTGTTTTGTATAGCTTACTTTTCAGTTTCTTTGACATTCTTTTGTGTCACACTACCCCTGACATAGTCTACATTTCTAAAAGGACATGAAGTCTGAAACTCAAATTTCTGCCATTATTTAGCGACTGCTGTTCTTAATTTCAGAAAACCACACAAGCAGATGAAAATAAGAGGCAAAATCAGGAGCATTCTGCAAATATATAATGAATATTCTTGCTTGCAAAGATATCTTGAACAGTTTTATGAGTAGAAGGCAGTCTTATCCTCTTTCTAAGGACCCATGTCTTTAAATATTCATAACTGCAGAATGGACTTTTGGTCCCTCTCATTCTATCACTCTCAATGTGTGCCCCCTCCTTAGTACCCAAACCAAGAGCTCCCACATAATTCATTGATGCCTCCGTGCTGTGGATTGTCACACTTCTAGCAGCCTACACACATCATTAACATCCCAGAGCATTTTATAAAAAAAAAATCAAGTTAAAAAATGTAAGACAAATACATGTAAATTGTGAACAATAAAATCTATTATAATGGTACAAATAAACAATATCAGTAAAAGTCTTTCTTACAGCAATGATAGTTACTATATATATGGTAATGTGACTACTATAATATATTATAATGCCCACAAACTTTGTATATTTTCTCTAAAGTTTCTCAGACTGTCATATCTTGGAAACTGTACAACCTAGCCATATATTCAAAGTCAGAAAACATTTTTGTTAGCCAGCGGTAAACTTTAATTTCACAGCAAGATACCATGCTTGTTTACTGAGATAGTTACAGAAATATGAAAAATATGCTTAACTGTATAATCAGCAATTTAAATAACAATGAATCTGTCTTTTAATATGTACAACTTACAATGCAAATATCATGACAGTTCTTCAGCATCCTCTAAGGCCTCACCTGATGCCATTCAATTAAGTTATTTGGAAACATTAATTATGTATAGAAATGCTGCATACCCTTAATAATTACTAGCAAAGGAGATGCAAGCAGAGTGCACTGTAAGTGGCCAATAAGTGGACATTAGCAATGTTTTTTCTCTCACCTTGTCATTTTACACTATGCCCCATAAAAAGTGCAGCCTTTGCAGTTATAAATCATAAGAAGGTGGTGACCTTAAGTATACAGAAAGGAGCTATTAGACTTGAAAAAAATAACAAACAAAAAATAATAGGAGCCAAGAAGCACTTATAATGAAATAATGATTGTTTATATATTTCTGTTTAAAAAATAGCAAACAAATTCTCAGCCATAAATATAACAGATAGTACAGTGCAATTTATTCTATTAAAGAAAGAGAGAGGGTAACCTAACTTTTTAATAATTATTGAACGCAAAGATATTTGGAAAGATTAAGTTTTCTTCATCTCACTGTGAGATGTATACAGACAACAGTCACAGTACCACAGTTTGTTTATCATACTTTTTGCTGAAGAAAACTAAATAAACATTACTGAAAATGGAACTGAATTAATGTATCGTGATGTTTGCATTAGGTCACCTCAGCTCCACTTCTGCATGGAAAAAATGCTCCAGGCTCCTACAATACTAGGAAGAACAGGAACCTCCAGTACACACACAGCAGGTCTGACGACAGTCAAGACTGTAGATAATGAAGACCAATATCTCAACAGGAAAAAAAGCAATACAACCAGCAATGCAACTCCTGGGCAGCACAGTTCTATTAACAAATGTACTACAGTCAAAATTAGAAATAAGCAAGGAGACAGTTATGTGGCAACTGCAGAATTATTTAGAGAAAAATTAATACAACCCATGGTTACAAGTGCAGCAAATAAAAAAATGACTGTCCCAAAACTTTCAAGTCTTGTCACTATCCACTTTTTATTTACTAAGAAGTCGGCGTATGTTTTGCTGGCTTTCCTCCATGACCTTGTACTACAAGAAATTAGGTAATTTATACTTGTAAGACAGACTGCCTTCTGCTCCCAAGCAATAAACACTGACCTAAAATAGGCTAAAGGGGTTATTATATTATCTTTAAGAAAAAAAAAAGAAGTATTAATTACTGTTCTGAGTTGTTGGGGGTTCAGCTGCCATTTTAGCAATTCTTGAGATTGTAAAAGCAGTTGCCTTGGGAGGAGAATGTTAGCAAGATAAAGCTTTTTAAAATGTATTTTTTTACTCCCTTTGCTACCACTCAGTTTACTATATGTATGCTGTAATGTACACATGCAAGCTTGCCAATGTCCCTGCTTGCAAGCAGAGGGGATTATGCTGTTAAGTCCTGTAACTATGGAAAAGACAGTGGGTTACCCCTCTACAAGAATGCTGTGGAAGTACTTCTATCAGACTCTTCAGCCATAAATAAATGCTTGGGGAGGGTCACCAATCTGTATGGGAACCAAAAGGGAAAGCACCTGCATGTCAGAGGGCAGTCAAAAATCATAAACATTGTTTTAAATGAATCCTTGAAAGTCTGCATTGCAGTTATGGCACCACTGTCTTTGGTTTCTAACAAAATAAGAGTAGAATCAGTGCAATCTACTGATTCTTCACTTATGAAGAACGAGAATTGAAATATTTCTTTCTGACATGTTTCTTGAATATGGTAATTTTTTTTACTGAAGTAAGGAGGGAGTTGGCATAATGGTTAAGAAATTTGCCTTGCAAACACAAGGTGCAGGGCTTGATTTCACATGGGCTAATTGGCTAAGCTTAAAATGGCCCCCAAGGGCAGTTAGCCTAGTACTAATCTATAAGGAGCTCATTGTCCTTGCTTCTGCAGGACATAACACTAGTAACCTGATGAGGATGCAAAACTGACCCAACAGCAATGTGCTGCATGCACTTAAGAAAGTAGGATGCTATAAATCAATTAGACCTGCAGTTCTGTTAATTTGTGAATGACCATTTAATTACTGAAATGGGAATGATGTTTCTTCCTAAGTGCACTGAGTTTCTTAACTCTTTAATACACCTTGGGGAAAGAAAAGGAAATAGCATTTTTCACTAATGCAGTTTGCTGTTATAAAAATACAGGTATTTCCATTTCAGTAGTCTTGCAAGGGACAGCTGTACACATTAACCAGATGGAGTCTGATAAAAGATCTGTACAGTGAAAGCATAACTAATGTATTCCTACAACATCTGTACACAGTAAGGCAGATGTGGTCTGATAAACGATCTGTACAGTGAAAGCATAACTAATCTATTCCTACCACATCTGTACACAGTAAGGCAGATGACTGATAAAAGATCTGTACAGTGAAAGCATAACTAATCTATTCCTACCACATCCGTACACAGTAAGCCAGATGGAGACTGATAAAAGATCTGTACAGTGAAAGCATAACTAATCTATTCCTACCACATCTGTACACAGTAAGGCAGATGACTGATAAAAGATCTGTACAGTGAAAGCATAACGGATCTATTCCTACCACAGCTGTACATAGTATGCCAGATGTGGTCTGATAAAAGAGCTGTGTAGTGAAATCACAACCACTTTACATCTACTTATTGAGTCAGATCCATTAATCATACATCCTGGCATCTTATTTTCTTTGGCCACAACATTCGCATTTCTTGCCTGGAAATTCATTCTGGGAGTCACTTTCACTGGAATAGCTTGTTCTTCCGCTGTATTCTTCAAGGTGACTCCACCTTGCTGAATATCATCTTGGGTTATTGGGTTACAGGTGAACCTCCTTGAAGTTTTTTGCATTCAATTTCACTTTCCACTTCTCTAGCTATTTAAATCCCTTTGTACAGTTAACTCCCATCTCCAGCCATCTATTTTAATGTCACCCTCAGGTAAGTTAAACTTTTTCCTCAGTGACTTTTATGACATCTGGTATAAAGATGATGAATAGAAATGTGCTCTAGACTGGCCCTTGTTGGATCCACCTTTCTTTGTCTTAATATTGACCTCCTAACCTCATCTATTATTTTCCTGTGATTCACTCACACTCATTTTGCTGTCCTTCATCTTTCAAAGCCCTTTGTTGTACCTAATAATGTCTTCTTTGAGACTGAATTAAAGCTTGTAGATAAAGATGCTCAATTCAAGTTGCAAATATCACCACTGCCCGTGTTTTCCTTCTTAATGGAGTCATTGCTTGTAGTTTGTTGCTTTTTCCATTTTGGAGAAATGTGCTGTTTTTAAAAATGTATGGTGTGTTGTACTGAAGCATACATCCTCTGTAAAAAGTGAGAAAGGTTTCCCATGCATGTTCATAGGTATTTACTAGGCTAAGGACCACAGGGGCCTTTTTAATCCTAGCCATGCATCCCAAATTGCTGACAAGTTCTGATACCCTTGATAAGTGTAAACATGGGCCTGGGAGATGAACCATTTACAAGTTACCTGTGTCCATTAGAGACATAGGTGCCAAAGCAGGGATGAATTTCTGGTTTTCCATCCAATTGTCCAAGTTGCACTTGAATTGGGTTAGGGAGAACCTCTGCTTCACATGGATGGGAAGCCTGTTCCATAGATGGGGTAGTCTCTGGGATACATACCTCTCTCCCCATCAGGTCCTATTTATATCACAGGCAAGGCGTAAGTCTTTAGAACAGGTAATTCTGGTGCTGTTTGTTTTGTGGATATACAGGAGGTCCATTAGAGTGGGGTCTGACAATGCCCTGTATTCCAGGCATAAATCTCCCCTCAAAAGCCTGTAGAAGACAGAATACAGGGATAGGGCCTTGAGGTGGTCTTCACAGGACATTTTATTTACACCCTGTATTCTTTTAGTGAGGAACCTCTGAGGACATTCCAATTGTTGGATATGCCTGGTTAGGTACATACCAATGGGGGCACTATACTCAATGATAGGTCTGATGAATGCTGAATACAGTGGAATAGTGACTTCCTTGGGCTTAGATGCCATACCCTTTGTTTATAAGTTGCACAACATAGAATGATTTCCGCATCACTGTAGACACGTGATGATCAAAGGCTAGATTGCTGTCTGTATCCTTAAGTCCCTGACTACTGGGTCAACTCTAAGGGGTGTGTTGTCAATATGATAGTTACCAGGGATGGATGACTTCCCAAAGGATACTATTATGCATTTCTTGGCATTTGGTTTTAGTCCATGACTCTGACACCAGTTGTTTGTCTGTGTCAGCCCGTCCTAGAGAACATTTGTGTCAGTGTGAGACTTAATGACAGCTCCTAATTTGCAATCATCTGCAAATTTAGTCAGCCAGAGACCACTGACATTAGCCTTGACTTCTGAGATGTTAATGCCAAAAAGAAGAGGTCCAAGGAATGATCCCTGATGGACTCCACTTGTGACTGGCCTCTTTGTAGAGGTGGAGTCCCCAATTCCAACTTCCTGGGTCCTGTCTGTGAGCCAGTTGGCTATTCACCGGGTGACATACAGGTTTGTACCTAACCTCTTGATTTTGTCAACAATGCTCGAGTGGAGTATTGCGTCAAATGGCTTGGTGAGGTCAAGGTGGGCAGTGTGAACAATTTTGCCCTCATCCATTGCTTTGGTGACCTTCTCAAAGAAGTCTGCCAGGTTGAGTAGGCATGATCTGCCCTTGACGAAACCAAACTGGGTTGGGTCCAGTATCTGCAGGGGTTTACTGTATCGTTAACTATCATCTCCATGATAATTCTTTCCATTGCTTTGCATATAAGACTAGTGAGACTTATGGGTCTGTAGTTTCCAGGGTCTGTAGATGGCCCACCTTTATGCAGAGGGATGACTGTTGCCTTTCTCCATTCATGAAGCATGAAGCCTGTTTGCAGGCTACAGTTAAATAGTAATTCTAGAGGCCCAGCTATGTCTTGTTTCATGCTATTTAAAAGGCATCCTGGGATATTGTCTGGGCCCATTGATGCAGTGTTCTTGGTCTTAGAGAGAGCATTAAGGACCTGTTCTCTAGTGATAGTAGGGGGGAGTTATATTTGATGATATTTCCTGAGGGAAGGTTGAGGGGGAGAGAGGGGTAAAGTTGGAGCTTAATTTATCAGCCAGGAGGTTTGCTATATCTTCTGGCTCAGTATAGGTGGGTCCATTCACAATGAGCTCTGCACACAATTGTGTATTGCCTTTGAGGTTACGGACATAGCTAAAGAATGCTTTGTGGTTGTCCTTGGCCTGGGAGGCCAAACTTACTTCAAATTTGGCTTTGGCAGACTTTATTTGTCCTCTGAGTTGTTTGTTTAGTTTGATGAGAGTGCTTTTATCCTGATGGGTGCTGCACCTTCTCATTGTT
The DNA here is from genome assembly GCF_019279795.1 of Protopterus annectens. Taxonomy (NCBI): domain Eukaryota; kingdom Metazoa; phylum Chordata; order Ceratodontiformes; family Protopteridae; genus Protopterus; species Protopterus annectens. The sequence goes on from NC_056745.1 coordinate 1,403,903,704, forward strand.
GCCATGATTTTCTTCCAGCCTATTGATTTTGTGATTCCACCATAGTGGCTTGGTTTTTGAGTTAGTTCTGTACTTCTTCCTGGTGGGTACAGCTGCCTCTATGCTGCTATTAACATGCTTGTATAGGATTTCTGTGAACAGTTCTACATAGGCATAGGTTTATGGGGCTTGACATTTTGACAGGTTCTCATTTAATAGCAGGAGGTTAGCCTTAAAATAGTTCCTGAATATCCCAGGTTTAGCTTTGTGTCCAGGTTTTATTTTTACTTCAGTAGTGACCATTTTGTGGTCTGACCTTACCAGGGAAGACATTACAGTAGGGGGTGTGCAGCATTCTCCCATATTAGTGAGGACCAGATCTAGTATGTTTATATCCCTGGTTCATGTATTGACTATTTGGTCCAGGAAGTTTGTGTTTACAAAATCCAGGAATCTCTGTGCATGTACATTTGGCATCATATAGGATTCTCAGTTAATAGCGGGGTAATTCAAGTCACTCATGAATATGGTATTGGGTTGGATGGTTAGTGTTTATAATAAGTTTAAATACACGGTGTGGGTTTCCTGGGTTATAGAGGAGGACCTATAGCTTGCAAGGAAGTGGTATTGGATTTTACCTATGGTGATTTAAACATGGAGTAGCTCAAATGCATTGTCCTGTTTGACCAGCCTTGAAGTATATTTATTTTTGATGTAAACAGGGACACCTCCACCTTTAGTCTCTGCCTGTGAAGTAGCTGGCCTAAATGTGTGGCAGACATTATAACCTTGCACAGTTGGTGTGCTCTCTGCAGCTTTAAACCATGTCTCAGTGACTGCACAGACAGATGTCAGCATTCTCTAGGGTAAATAGGGCTTCCAGGGAGTGGAGTTTTTTATTTAGACTCCTAGCATTGAGCAGTAATATCTTTAGATTTTCATGATTTTAATTTGCTATGTCGGAAGTACTTTCAGTTTGAAATTGCCTAAAAAAAGGCACTATGGGGAAGACAATGTTTTAACCAATATTCGAAAGCCTAGAGGGGAGAGGTGCAGACCATCCCTGGCAAAGCAGCGTGGTCTGTTGACCATCTCCTTCTATGCTGACAAATATTGCACCCCCTTAGAATGACACCAGAAACTAAGCCAATTATTAAAGCCAATCATCTTTTGTTCATATTGTGACATCATCCTTGGAGAAGGTAAAATGCTGCTCAATGCTAGGCTCATACCAGCCTGAGACACATATTCCAAGAGCACCATGATGCCTCTTTTCATATAGTCTAGGGAGATACGTCTCAAGTCACTTGCTCCCACATGGACTATGATTGAGTTATATTGGTAAATGTGGTCCAATTACCTCAGTGCATATGTAATGTGGTGGATCCTAGCTCCTGATAGGCAACTGACCGTAACTTTTTCTTTACTCAGCCTGGTGAGAGGGACATCAGTGTGTCTTCCGATGGAGTCTCCAATGATTTATGAGATTAGAGGTAGAGGCTCCATGAGATGTAGCTCTATATGTTGATGTGGGTGTTGTTTTGAAAGAGTGAATCTGAGGCTGCTGAGGATATTTGTTATGTGTACTTCATCTAGAAGGTCTTTGTGGTTTAGGAAGGTTAAATGTATGTGCCTCAGCATATGTGGGTTGATATGTCTGTTTTGAATTGCTCGTGATGGGTGCAACGTGTGTACTACTGACAACCTTATTGACATTAGGAATACTTTTATGTGAGAACATTCCCTCCAGTGACATTGTGTAAATACATCTCTCAAATGCCATATCAGTTTGTTTGAGAATTAACTAGTTTTCAGTAAACATGAAGCAATTTCTACATTGCCTCAGGATGCCCATATCCACCAAGCAGGTAAAGGAGACAGTAGAAAAGTTCATATCCATGGCAACAGACCTTTTTTTTATTGATTTCTTATCTAGGAATGTGAATTATGAAGTGTGGAAGTATAAGCATGAGAAGGCAGATAATGTGCAAAACATGCTTTTTTTGTTAGACATAGTGCTTGTCAATAATCCATATAGACTTGAGGAGCTACATTTTGAGCACGTGTAGTTGATAGAACCAAGTTAAAGGCCTTACTGAAGTTTATGCATACCTCATTCAATGGTTTTCATTTTTCAAGTTTCAGGATAAACCAGTCACAAAAAAGGATGAGATATGGCTAACGTGAGCTGTTGGTCATAAGCACAAGCTACGCTCTTCTTTTCTTAGAAGCCAAGTAATCATTCCCTCTGTAACTTCTCTACAGCCATCTCTGCTGTTGTGCGTGTGTTCGGGGGAGGTTAAAGATTTGTAGTTTCATGGGCTAATTCTTATTCCCTCTTTTTGGATTGATGACACTGAGACTTTCTTCTAAGTATTTAGAGCCTTGCCACTGCCAAGTGATCAGTTCAAGACTTCTCCTAGGGATCTAAAGAAACACCTACCAAATCTGTCAGTATTTTGGGATGAATGGTATCATGGCCTTGTGTCTTGTCCTGTGTTCCTTAAGTACCATTTCTACAGCTTCCACGAGTACAAGAACACCTGTTAGCCACCCGTCCCCTGCCTCTTAAAATGTTTTTACTTTGCCACTCTTTGACCCAAATCTTTTGTGAACCTCGAGATGAAAAATTCATTGAGAAGTTCTGCCTTAGTGGCATACTCACTGTATGCTTGTATGCGTCATCTTAACTTTTCACTTTCTGAAGCTATGATTTTTCTTCCAGCTCAGACAGTCACACAATTCATCAGCTGATCTAATAAAGTTAGAGGCCTAATTTTAAAACAGCTACAGTCTCAGTTTTGTCATTGAGCATAAATAAAAGATTCTTTCTTGTTTGTGAAGCATTTCTACTGGTTGCAGAACTGATCCTTTGAGCTATTTTGTTTACAGGCCTAATGACTGGCCTTATCAAACTGGAAACAGTCAGTATTTCTAATAGCCACAAAACTGGTAAAAGCAATTAATTAACTTGATAAAATTTTAGGAAGCTAAACATCTGATTTATTATTTCAAATACATTTCCACAGAAGCAGAAATGCAGAAACCTGACAGAAAGATGACAGTAACTTCAGTTAAACAGTATTTCTACTATTTTTGTAAAGAAGGTATAAAAATAAGGTAAGTAAAAATGGGGCATCCAGTACATTTTTAGGTACATTTAAAGGAAACAAGGCAGTTGTCATCAGTATTTAAAATAAATACACAGAACAAAGAATTCCAATAAAATCTCATGTTATTGCAGATGGAAGCACTTAATTGTTGTTTATTAAAATTTTATTCTGAGAATTTGTGCTTTCACTGTATTTTTTTTTTTTGCATGACTGCAAATACCACACTATTGGGCCACAGTGGAACCTTTGGCAGCAGAGTTCAACAATTATACCACTGACCTTAATATAACCAGTGATGAAAGGCTAAAAGCTTTATGTTTTAGTATAACAGGGAAGTTATCAGATATAACAGACTATGGCAGTTCCAGAAACGTAAAGCTTTAAATGGAAAATTCAACTGCCACGTCCAGTCAAAGAAGAAAGCAAAATATGAAATATGAAAATTTAGAAGTACTATCCATGTAAAGATTGGTTCAAATGTCTATTCTACAACTCTTGAGAGCAATAACAAGGGATAGTGAATTCACCAAACAGACAAAGAATTAGCAAAAGAATTAGCAAGATAAATAATATAGGCACATAGTGCAAGGGAGATATGCAGAAAACAGCATCAGAGATTGCTGTGTCTTTAGAGAATATTCGGGAATTTGCAAGTTTGCTAGAGATGTCTAAGATACAAACCAAGAAGTCTGAGTTTTACAAGCAACAAACATTAGTAAAACAGCAAATAGTAAGCACATAATGGTGATGATGACAAGAAAAAATTAATCTGAATGCAGGAGACAGAGCAAGTGACAAGACAGAGTGCAGATGCTGGAGAGGACAGTATCCATATAGAGGTCTGTTTCAGCAAAACATAAAACATGTTAAATGCAATAAACAAAAAGAACTGGCCAGGATATGCAAAAGTAATGATGGGAATGTCAAGCCACTAAAGAGAGTTTGGTAGACCAAGCAACATAAACGAAATAAAGGAGACATACCTAACGAATGTGAGTAAAGACGATAAAAGTAATTTAAAGTGCAAACACTGTAACTGACAATGAACACATCTTTGAGCACACAATAAATAAAATGACTATTACGTTAGACTAGCAGTACTGATAATTATATTTAAATTAGTATTGAAGATGTTGCACCGTCTGGGCCGCGGTGGTACAGTAGTAGCGTTATTGCCTCACAGTAAGAGGTTCTCATGTTCGTTTCTTGGCTCGGGTGCCTTCTGTATGGAGTCTGCATGTCTTCCCCGCAGTCGAGTGGCCTCTGAAAGATATGCGTGAATGGGGTGTGCCTTCGCTGAAGGCTGGGCATCGGCCTGGCAGCTCGGCATCATAAAAATCGACTGCCAATCGTTAGCGGACTGGCGTTCCACTGTGGCAACCCCTAACTGGGAAAAGACAAACATTGAAGATGTTACAATGCTGTTGATATCTATAAGCATGTTAACAAGTAACTTTTATAGCGTTTACATATTGTGACTGACCCAGATTTGACAGCTCAGACCCTTTTTTGATTTTCTTTTCATTTTCTGCTTACAAATGTTTTTTTATCTAATGTTAACTGCCTACTAAATGAAATTCAAAGATATGGTCAAGCTGGTTCTGGTGGCATACGTCATAAATTGATTTGCGCATGGGATACTTTTATTGCCATTCATTTGAAGCATATCAATATCCTTTTACTGATTTGGGAGTGTTTCCTGAACGTCTGAACATTGCAGGTGTTACATCTTTCCATAACAAAGGTACTAAATTACAGCCTGCTTATTACCTGCAAGATCTTTCAACTGCAGCCATGGCCAGATTTCCTAGAAAAGGCTATGACATTAAAGGTAATAGAAGACAACTATCCTCCTGTTAGATTACTCCTCCTGTTAGATTACCAGTATGGCTTAAGAAAGGACCAGGAACATTTTCAAAACCCAGTGTTTGTCCTCACTGATAATTTGTCTAGTTCCATGGAAAAAATAAAAATTAACTGGTACTGCTTTAATCAACATTTCAAGGTCGTTTGATTTTGTGAACCATTAACAAACTATTTAGTAGCTTGAACTTTATGACTTGAGCCAATATATATATATATATATATATATATATATATATATATATATATATATATATTCATACAATATGCAGATGATTCAGCTCTGATCTGCTCCGCCTCATCTCCCACCACCCTACGTACACTCACTCAAGATACCTTTATCTCAGTAGAAAAATGGATATCTGGGATCCAACTAATTCTAAATCCCAAAAAGACAAAACTGCTACTATTTACCTCTAATAGATAAAAAAAACCCTCTCCTTTACCATAACCTCTAATGACAGCACCACCATCTCCCCTTCTAACCACACCAAACTTCTGGGCATTGAAATAGACAATAATCTCCACTTTGATGTTCACATCTCACATACCATAAAACTAGTACACAAAAAACTAGGCTCCCTATACAGGCATAAGTTCTTTCTCTCACAAAAAGCAAGAGTCGCTCTTGCACAAAGCCACCTCCTCTCAACTCTATTATACGCAGCACCAATCTTTACCCAAATCAGACAATGTGACCTAGACAAACTAGAATCATGCTACAATAAAATAGCCAAGTTTGTTACTAACTCAACCTATAGAACCCATCACTGTGCTGCACTAAAAGAACTAAAATGGCTTGCGCTACCAAAGGTACTTAACTATCACCAGCTGGGCACAGCCTACAATATTCTCAAATATCCTGAAAAAAAACCCTCATTATCCAACCTACTTACTATCTATACTACAAACCGATACCTAAGATCCAGTGAAAAATCTCTCCTCTCCATCACCAAGGCTAACGATAATGCAGGGAAAGCACTCTACTCCCACACCATTGCCAGAAATTGGAACTCTCTTCCCCTATCTGTGTCCACTGCCCCCTCCACATCCATATTCAAAAACTCCCTCAATTCGCACCTTCTTAGTACATGGTTATGCCCTTGTATCACATAACCCTACCCATACTACTATTAACTCCCCAAATTCCTCTCTGATCACATGCTGGAGCTCTGATCCCCTGTAGGCTTGGTCATCTGAAAGGGTACTTTTAACTGTAGAATCTTACTTGATATATTTTCTTTTCTTACCAAAGTATGACTGACTTTGTCTTTTTACCCATGTTCTATATCTTTTACCTGGAGTGTTTTTATTAATTCTTGTTATATTACTATGCTCAGCATACATGAAGTAACCTGTTTTGTGTATTATGCTAGATGTACTGTATTTGTATAACTTGATGTTGGAGCTTTTCTCCCCGGGCCTCCGCTGAAAATGGACCTGGTCCAGTCGGAATTTCCCGGTTAACAAATGTAAAATAAAATAAATAAATAAAATAAATAACTATATATATATATATATATATATATATATATATATATATATATATATATATATATATATATATATGTGTGTGTTTGATCTTTTAATTATTTGCATAAATTTTGTCTTCTGATTTCATGTGAAATATGTTCAGTGTCAGCTTCACTTAATCAAGTCTGGAGTCCCTCAAATCTCTGACCTTTCTTAACCCCCCTGCTATTTACTTTATGCCTAAATTCACTTGAAATGTCCCTGTACAAGAAAGAGATGTTCCTGTATGTGAAGTGCATAGTTATCAGGGTGGTAGGCAATTGTTTTCTGAGAAGCAAGTCTCTAACATGATTTCCCAGCTTAGGTATAGAGATGAACAACTGGAATTTAGAATCAATCTGAGTAAGATCAAATTCATATTGTTGGTACTCAGAAATACCTCAGCATGACCACAGAAACTTAGAGCATCATTAGATCATATAGAAGATCTGTAGAAATGTAAAACTGTACACATATATAGGGGTATGTGTTTGGCAAGGCCAGAAACTTATTGTTTCTCCTCACATTCAGAAAGTGGGAAGTAAAGCTGCAGTTCTGTTGTACATTTGTCACACAATAAAAAAACAAAAACAAAAAGGTCCTGCAGCACATACATATAGCACCCAACTAAATTTATACTGGAAAAATAGAGAAAGAGCTATGTAAAATATTTCCCGCCTTGATCAAACTATCACTGGAAAATGCATACTGCCCTAAGATGCTTTTTAGGTAGGCTAGGTGCCATTTTGGAAAGGAGTAACTATTACTCTTAGATGTGCCCTGTGAGTTATTACTGCTACTTTTGCATAAAACCTGCAAAATGACAAACTATTCATAACAAAATGTATAGATATGTGATGGGGCTCCTAGGAAACAACCTTAGTGCCTCAGTATCTATGTGTCCAGATGGCTTCCCGTGCTGCTTCAAGTTATCACTCATCATTAGCACCTTAATTTGTTAGCTGGAATTAAATCTAGCTCACGGATTGTGCAAGAACACTAAGATCAACACCATCAAACATCACTACCGTAGTGATTTCACAATAACTTTTATCTCATACAGCCAAAACCTTTTCTAATAGTGGACAAGTAATGTGGAATCCAATTCCAGACGCAAGGCAGTTAACTATGCTATCCTCCTTCTCCAGTCAGCTAAACGCTATTCCTCTTGTGCAAACCAAATGCACCTCTATCAGTATGATTACTTAATTTTGAATAGTGACATACTTTCAAAATATGAGTCGTTTTGCACTGAGCTGAGATCATAATGCTGTTCATTATTACTTTATAACAGCATTATGTTTTGTAAATATTATGTCAGCTCTCCAATGTTGACACTTGAAATGTAGAGTGCCAATACACAGAAAAAAAAACAAAACTGCAGAAGAACAAATCTCGAGCATTTTATTTTTCCTTTAAACTTCCTTTTTACAGGGGGTACTGATGTGAAGTGCAAATCCCCACATCTCCCTGAATTTACATATACTAACTTTGAGATCACCATATCATAAAGAAAAGGGAAAATTCTGAGAAATGGCCATCTCAGTGTTCGTATATGTAAGTCTGTTTTTTTGGCCATTCAGTCTCTGTGATTTGAGATATATTCTAGTTGGCCCTTACATTTCAAATGATTGCTTATATCCTTTTCAAGGCTGCCTAATGCTCTTATTAATGATTTACTTTTTATTATATCCTTGTTTCTGCTATTGTAACTAAGCCTTTGAGTGAAAAAGACCCCATGTGTTTCAGTTTACTTACCTATTAAATATTTAAATAACTAACCAACTTATTAATCTAAATTCACAGGTTATAGACAACAGAATCAAGAATAAATACATATAATTCATCAACGTCATTTTCCAAGATAAAATGTTTTTTATTTTTTTTTTATTTTAGCCTTCACTATTCCCAGCTTTAGGCACTCTACCTCCCTATTCACCCATCCATTTCCCCTTCAGGTTGACAAACATTCATTCTTTAGCCAAGCTAAGAGCCATATGGCCCACATGTTCACTGACTCTAGTGAGCATCCAGAGTTAGGCACCAGGGAGAGCATCATTTATATGCAACAGAGGTTACAACTTGTATGATCACGAATTCCCAGGGAAATAAATGTATCCTAGGTGCACATGTCTTTTCTCAATGGCTGCTATGCAGTGTGGCCCTCACTTAACTCATTCTTGCATGTTAGACTCCAACATTTCAGACTGGGTCAGCACTGTAGTAGATGGGTCTCCTCTCTTCCCCCACAGTGGGCAAGCCAGTATCAGACAGTCACTCCCACCCTACTAGCCTGGTTCCTGCAGCACCTATTCTGCTAACTGAACTCAAATCATCTCTGCTGACATCACTCTATACCACAGAGCTGTGCCCAAGAAAACTATTTTGATGCACAAGGCAAAATCAATGCTATGAAAGTATCCACATTCAGTGCACCTGATTTACAGCTAGGTCATTAGAAGTCATATAATTCTGTGCAACATAAAGACAGTAACAAAAAGAATAAACTTGACAGATAACTATAGCAACCTATATGAAAATATTGCAAAAGTGAAAAACTACCTTCTTAAATTACATACAGAATCCAAAATGAGATAGCCTAGCCACAGATAGCAACACCTTTTACATCAGGAGAAAAGCAGAGGTGGAACAAGAGACATTAGGAGAGATAACATATTCAAGGCACAAGACTCTATAATAATTATTCCTCAAAATCTAAGAAACTTGTAAAGTTGAGAATATGCATTGGCATGGGGTTAGAAAACAAAGCAAGACAGAGAGAGAGAGAGAGAGAGGGAGAGAGAGAGATCAAACATAACAGTCCTTATTCTCCAAATGAGTAAGAGAGAGAGAGAGAGAGAGAGAGAGAGAGAGAGAGAGTGGCTGATATCATAAGTGACCATAAAAAACAAAAAACACAAAATAGTATGAAGAGAAATAATTTAATTTCACTTTATTCATTGCTTTCATCTTAGGACTTCATCAGAATAAAACCTTCACAAAAAACATTCTAATTTATACTAATTATTATCCAATAGTTGGCAAAAATCAATTGTAAATTAATTAACTAATTAATTAAAACCATTAATTTAAAAATTCATTTAATTCACCACATTATAAACAAGAACTATTTATAAAACAAGAAATATTATTTAAAATAGCCTTATAAACCTTTCCCTACTTATTTTTTTATGATCAGTTCACAGTTGGTTTGGTTTATTCTTTGTGTTGGTATCATAAGTGAACTGAGCGAGGCAAGGAAGTTCAGCAAACATGAGTTAGGATCGGGTTAGAATCATGTTCTACCATGCTTTATTTGTAACATAATGGATGACACAGAAATCAGGAATATTACAAGTGTTTTTGTTTGTATGTGCTTGATAAGATACAAAGGGCTGTTATTTTTATTGTGAGGTCAGATTCACACGTTTTACAGTGTGTGATACAGTTTGCAATAAATGGAACAACAAATGTATGGAACCACACTGATGAGCTTTATCAAGCTAAAAAAAACATGTGTTGATGCTAAATTGGGACAAATACGAGTATGATAAAATCATGCTTGAAGTAGTTAGCATTACTTTTTCATAGCACTTAGTTGTGCAATTCAGTTCTTGGTTTGGGAGTCTTCTGTATGGAACCTGCACATTCTCCCTGTGTCCTTGTGAGCTGTCAGTGGGTACGGTCTTTTACTGTCACCTCCCAAAGATGTGCACTAGATGAACTGCTGATCTTACAAATTGTCTGTAGGAGTTTGTGCCATGAGGGAGTGTATTTGTCCATGCTGACATGAGTTGGCACCACATACAAAATTAGTTCCATTTTGTGACCACTGCCTGCTGCGATAGACTCCACCTTCTATACATCTCTGAACTGGTTTAAGTTGGTTATTACAGAATGAATGAAAGGTTGAATGAATATTGCCAGGCAGTGGAATACACCATAAAACTCCACTGCCATTCAATGTGCGGACAGGTGATCCGCTGTGGCGACCCCTAACCGGGATAAAGCCGAAAGAAGAAGAAGAAGTGGAATGTTACCTGACCCTGTAAAAGTAAAAGTAAAAGTCATTCACGATATGCCTCCACCCACAAATGCAAAGAAAACTAGCAACTTCTTATGCATAACTAATTACAAATCCAGATTTATAAAAGGTTAGAGTACAACAGCTGCATCACTAAGGGAACTTAAGAAAGATATGTTTCTTGCATGACGTGAATCATCACAACAATCCTTTGAACAATTAAAGAAAGAGCTTAAGCACAAAAGCATTTATGTCATACTTCAAAATACATGATTCTTAACAACACTGGAAGATGAGGTCAGTAAAGTAGTCCTAGGGATAGTTGCCTGGTAGTCAGAGGGAGATTATTTATGCCAACAAACCACTTCACAAAAGAGGAGCCACCAAAGACCCCAGGAACTATCATCCCATTAGCCTGACGAGCCTGGTCTGCATGGCTATGGAACGTATCATCATGGAACTTATAAACAATGACATTGGTAATCTCCAAACTCTGGACCCCACCCAGTTCAGGTTTGTAAAAGGCAGATCATATCTCCTAAACCTGATAGACTTCTTTGAAGTAGTCACCAAAGCTGTAGATGAGGGTAAGGTGGTTCACACAGCCTATCTAGATCTAACCAAGGCTTTCAACACCTTCCCTCACTCTGGAATTATAGATAAACTCACTAAACTAGGTATAAATCCCTATGTCACAAGATGGGTTGCCAACTGGCTCACTGATGGAACCCACACTGTGAAAGTAGCAGACTCAAAATTCAACTTCAGACCAGTGACAAGTGGAGTACTGCAGCGTTCAGTCCTGGGTCCTCTCCTGTTTGGTATTTACTTCTCTGAAGTACAGGCTAACACAGAAGGTCTTTGGCTAACGAAGTTCACAGATGACTCCAAACTAGGAGCCATAATCAAAACTCCTAACGATGTGGACATCCTACAAAAGGGCCTCATTGAGACAGATGCCTGGTGTCAAAGCCATGGCCTCAAGCTCAATGCCAAAAAGTGCATTGTCATCCCTTTTGGTAAAAGCTCTGTACCCATGAACTACCACATAGGTGATAGTCTACTTAACACCGAAAGTGTGATAAGAGGTCTTGGGACACAGGTGGACAGTAGTCTCTCCTTTGATAATCACATCGCCACAGTAGTCAGGAAATCCTTCTACGTGGCACACCTCATCACAAAAGGTTTCTCATCCAGGAAAAAACAGGTCATTGTTCCCCTCTACTCGTCACTCATTAGACCCATTATAGAGTACAACGCCCCTTTTGGTATGTACCTTACAAGACATCTACAACAACTGGAAAGGTTGCAGAAATACCTCACAAAGAGGATTACTGGCCTCAAACAGATGCCCTATGCAGACTGTCTCAAAAAACTCCAGCTTTACTCCGTCGCATATCGCCTACTCTGAAGCGATCTCTGCCTAACATACAAAGCTATGTCCAACCCAGAGCTGTTGGACATGCGCCACTTAAAGAAATCCCAATCCCTCCGAGCTACACACTCTAGGGACCTAAACCTTGTCACCACAATAAACAGAACCTGCTGGAGGGATAGATTTCTGTCGCAGAGACTTCCCATACTCTGGAAAAAACTACCTATCTATATCAAACAAAGCTCCTCATTAGCACTCTTCAAGAAAAATCTTGATGACTGGATGGGAGATAGGAAATTCACCCCGGGGATCACTTCTGTGGTTCTGCTCAACAGGGGCACAGGAAAATAATTTTCTTGGGTGGCGATAGCCAGGGTACCGTTTGGCTAGGCTTATATTGGCCCTAGGGCCAATAGCCTCGAACTCACCTATGAACCTTTGAACTAGTTATGCAGAGAACATTGTTTGCTTGGTCTTTTTCGAGCTACATTTGACTCCTAGGATGACACTATAGATGACAACTGCTACCAACAATGTTTTGAATGCAAAGCAGAAATTGAAGTAGGTAGCCAATTTTTTCTTCTATATCATACACACTCATGCACTCACACCTAGAGGCGATTTAGAGTGCCTGATCAACCCTGATGCATGTCTTTGGAATGTGGGAGAAAACAATCACCCAGAAAAAAAACACCAAAATACAGGAAGGACATCCAAACACCGTTTAGAGGCTATCCCAGCTGAGGACCTATACTTCCAGACTAAAAGGAAACACCACCCTTAATATGGAAGTATGAGCATTTTTCACATCTATGTATTTGGCAAAGATTACACTAACACCAAGACCAAAGTCCATAAGAGGTAGTGTTTAATAATTCAAAGTGTGAGCTACCACATAGGACAAGGAGATATTTCCTTAAGCAGTTATCTTAACAATTGAAGGTGCAAAGAAAGAATAAGAGGTCATTGCATACTGTTTGCCAAAGCATCCAGCTGTACCTTTATAAAAAGAAGAAAAGTTTGAAGGAGTATCATGTGACTATGGTAATCCAGTTGCAGAATAAGAAGTCCTTACATGGAGGAAACAAAATTTGAAACAGATTAAAATAATATGATTGCAGGAGGTCAAGGAATTTTGTACAAATAAAGCATGACATAACAACAACAAGGAAGATACTGATATAGAAACAATAAAATTATATAAAAAGTGTAAAAAAGAGGCAACACTTTGTAGAAATTGTAAATACTTATTAAAAAAGATCAAGCTTGATTATACTGAAGGGACTGTAAAACAGATGCACTGATGTGACATGAAACATAGTTGAGTTGTCAAAATTGATTTGGTTTCCTACCCACAGAAGTGAAAAGACTGCTTTACCCAATTATTGTTATTGAAATGTTACCAGAGCCAGATCAAGGTCATATTGGGGCCCTAGGCAGGACATTGGACTGGATCCCCCCGTCACAAACCTCATCGTACCCCCCATCATGCCCCCACAATACCAATATCCCACTTTATGGCTGTCTTGCTCCAATTACCATAAAACACTGTGAGAGGTAGGTTTTTGCCAACCAACCAAACAAAAACGCTGATACTACAAATAGATGTAATATAAGCAATGGCACACCTCACTTTCCTTGAAAGCTGAGATTCCCATTGAAGTGCATCTGGCTTACCGTTGAACAAAAAAAGAGGTGTATGCGGGGATTCACAGTCAAGTAGTTTATACTGAAGCACTAATAAGTGACTGTGTAAATTGTGTAAGGATTCATTTCAGACAGAATGTCTAAGGCATAATAACCATGCAAAGTGAATTCCACAATTAGTGTTGCACATCCACACAGTGCTTGTATGTGTGTTCCAGTCATAGTTTTCCCATGGAAGTTTTGTGACTCACACATGCAAATAAAGTTTTTTGACCTCCACATTTTATGACCATGTTCAAGTCATAGTACTAAATGGAAGAGGACCCTGCAGAGGACTTCAGTTAGATTATATATCTACACTGCGGCATACGTCTTGCAAAATTTAACATTCTAAACAACAATGCCAAGTAGCACTACATAAGTACTAACACATAACACTGTGCAAGATTTGACATTCTAAAATACATCAAGAAGCAAAGTGGCAATACTGAACACGTTCTTTGACATACTAAACATATCATGCGGTAAAAATGTAAACTTGTAATACCAAATAGACATTTTTTATGTAAAATATTCTAAACATACATACCAAGTAAAATAATGTAAACAATAAACAATGTACGGAACAGTTGCCAAATAAGGAAATGACCCTGAGATTACTGCAAATTACAGCTATTCACATTAGTAAGTGCAATATATTGCAAATAAAATAACCCTGTGTACATCTTTAATAACTGCTAACTTTATCTGGCATCTAGCTACAGTCTGCAGTACAACATTTGACCTCTTAGCACAATTGCACAAGACAAAAAAAAAAAAAAAAAAAAAAAAAAAAAACAGGATGTCATCATTCCCCCCAACTCTCAAAAAATGTCTGGTAATGGGAAAGAAGAAATCACATGACATGCTACCACACAAATATTGATAAAAAAATGTGCCTTTACTGTACACCATAGCTCTCAACCAGTCAGGGACAAATCTCAAAAGAATCACGGACAAATAAAGAAATAATCAAAGATAATCAGTGACAATCATGGATACTCTTAAAACAGTAGTATTATTAACTTGAAACATTGCAAAATAAGAGAATGTGAATTAATATACACTTTTCTGTAGTAGAAGAAGCCAAGAAGTTAAATTATTATCATTATTTATTAATGGTAATTCATCAACTTTTCTCCAAGAGCCATCAGTCTTAAGATGGATTACAAAATCACAGACAGCTGAGGAGAGGGGGTCTACTTTAAGCTCTCGAAAGCAGTAAAACCCGAATCTGAATTGTGTGACACAGAAAGAGCGAACCGTGAATACGTCGAACAAACGAAACCGCAAAAGGGGAAATATCGAAATTGCATAGTTGGCCCATCTGCAGTATAGCTCTGTAAGGTAAGTGTGTGATAGTTATGGACTTTAGGTTAGGGAGGGGTTAAAGTAAGTGCATAGGTAGGTAGTGTATGTAAGGTTTAGTGTAGGGTTTTGTAAAGTGTATGTGTGTGGAATATTTAGTTTGTTTGGGTATAGCTTCATAGGGGAAGTGTGCGGTAGTTACGGACCTTAGGGTTAGGGACAGTTTAAGGATAGTTGTGTATGTGGGGTTAGTGTAGGGTTAGCAGTAGGATTTTGGTGCTTTAATTTAGGGTTAGAAGTAGGGATTTGGTTAGTGTATGTATGTGTTTTTTTTATTGTGTTTGGGTAGGTACTGTGTTGCAAGTGGTGGGTTGGCTGACTATGATGGTTCGAGGTTTACATTTTTGCACTTTAGTATGTTCGACATATCCGTGGTTCACTCTTTATGTGTCGCGCGATTCAGATTTGGGTTTTTCGTGTTTCGAGGGTATAAAGTAGACCCGAGGAGAGGTATGCTCTACTATCTCTCAAACTCTCAGTGTAAGAAATCTGGGCAATGTCTAAAATAATGTTGGGATAAAGGCCCAAAAAGTGGAGACAGACTTTAAATACTGTTCTTATTAAAGTAGAAAATTGCCAAAATAAACCGGATTAGTGTTAGCACATTTTTTCTGAAGGATCTGAAGTCTAAAACTCAGTTGTATATTGCTGTTAACTCTCGTGCATACCTTCACTCATGCTGTATTGACGCGACCATTTACACACACACACACACACACACACACACACACACACACACACACACACACACACACACATACGCGAGTGCACCGCATGCACACCACACGCACCACATGCACCACACACACCACACACACGAGCGCGCGTGCGCGCACACACACACACACACACACACACAGACACACATGCACGTGTGTGCGTACATACACGCGCTCACACACACGACGACAAACTAGCCAATTCACTACTCAACATCTTAGTGCAAGAAATCTGGACAACATCTAAAATAATGGCAGGACAAAGGTACAAAAATGGAGACAAGCTTTAAATATTGCTCTTATTAAATTAGAAAATTTCTAGAAAAATAGGAGTCACTCTCTCTGTTGACTATTCATACACACACACACACACACACACATACACACACACACACACACAGTGAGAAAGAGACAATTCACTACTCTCCCCACTACTTAAATTTTTTGGAGAGAGTGACTGAGTAAGTCTGTTCTTATTAAAGCAGGTGCAGCTTCTGTTTACATTGTAGTTGTACATCTTATTTTTTTAATTAAATATAATTTCAGCCGCATGTTAACCACAAGATACACTTGATTCTAGGGTTCTTAAGATATTGGTAGCACTTGGTTAAACAGATGCATCTTATGCTTCCAAAGAAATGTTTAATTTAATAAGACAAATTACTTGGCATGCAAATGAAGATGCACATTAACTTCCCAAAACAAAAAGATGCAGAATGAATGAATACAATTAAGTAACTAGTAGCTTGCCATAAACAATAAACATAAAATATTCAGAAGATTACCATAAAATAATAAACATAACAAACCCAGTAAATTAACATAAAGGAATAAAATGCAGTACGTGTGTTCAGACAGTTGATGGATGCTGGCACTGAACCCTTTTTCTTTCTTTTTTTTTAACACTTAGGAGGGGATAACTTGTGAGTCAGGAGGGACTCACATCAGGATCAGTTGATTAGCAGCAGTAAAACAAAGTGTGGTTTAACAGACAGTTTTAAACCTGCTAGTCTGCACCTGCGACCTACCACTGAACCTGAACTGACTGAACTATTAAGTCCATCAGGTCAGGGGGAGGCAGACCAATGCACCCACTCAGTCGTGCTTGCTTAGTCTGATGCCTGGGGGAGAAAAAAACACAATAGTAGAAATGTGTCCCCATATACTACTAAATGAGTGGAAGAAGCCACGCCAACTACCATGCCCATGAAAAACATAATACTGCAAGCCTTTGAATAGTGAACCATGCTCATTGCATGCAACAGTTTGGAATCATCGGATCATAATCTGAATTAGAAAAAAAATAAAACATTACATTATTTCATTAAATATATATATTTTTAAAATTGTCCCCATTTCTGGGCCCCTAGCCTTCATGGGGGCCTAGGCGACTGCCTATGGTGCCTACTGCTGGATCCAGCTCTGAGCTTTACAACTGCTAAAGGCAGTTTGCACAAATTTCTGCATAGACTTCGGGGATCTCTATACAGCAGAAAGGATTTGCTTGTTGTGACTGATACATATTAAAGACTCCCAGTTATATACATTCTGAAATAATCATCAACTCAATCCATACCTCTCAACTGTCCAGATTTTCAGAGAATCATCACATTTTTGCCTCATATTTTTGGTTTGTTCCTCATAAAATCTGTGGTTTTCTGGAAAATCAATGGGATGACCTAGGGGTTGAAGCAGCAAATAATGATATACATTTGAGTTTCAGGCTTCATATCCTTCAGAAAAAAATGAATGCTGAGACATATTCTGTTATTCTAAGTTTATAAGAGCAATATTTAAAACTTGTCCCTATGTCTGGGTCTTTGTTCCCTTATTATGTCACAATTTGTCCAGATGCTTTGCTCTGAGGTTGAGAATAATGACTCAGTCTGGTAGGAATCCTATGCAGAATATGTACAATGTTCAGGAAATTAGTGGCAATAAAGACTGACTATGGTCTTCTCTTTATTATTCCTTTCTCTTTATTATTTCTTAGTTTAGACAGTGCTGTGAAATGTAATGGATAATACATAGAAATGTGACCCTACTTTGATCATAAGCTAATGGGATGCTATAGAAGGTAATAGTAAAAACATCAAAACAGTAAATCATGACACTGGAAAATATTTTTGAAATTAAGTCCTTGTATTTATTAGTCTTCCAGCTCATCCCAAGTGAGCACTTTCTTCCCTGCTCAAGACTTCATCATTTTAGAGATTGCTTGATTAATCTATTTTTTTTTTGTTTAAGTGACAAAATAAAATTTATCAGTTCAACAGGATTACAGTATTACAAACAACTGCATTATAAATTTATACAACTGGATAAAGAAGAAAACCCAAACCATATAAATATAAAAACTGTTGCTGAGGCCAGGGAAGAAATAAGGAAAATAAATGAACAAATGTGCTACTATCTGTAAAAGTTATTAGCTTAATAGTCCCAATTTGAACTCCACAACTCATGGGCCAATATATTTAATAAACATGAAACAGTATTACTAGCTATACTATTTTGAGAACTTGTCGTAACATGCCTAAAAACTTGGGAAACCACCCTGAATGCCCAAGATGGATGCAATGCTCATTCCCTATTGGCTGGCCAAGGATGGGAGTGTCACCCTTCAGAACCACTTTGATCTAGGATGAAGCCTGGCAGTATCAACTTCTTTTCAATAGCTGCGATAGTGAGTTTGTAGTTAGTTTCAAATGAGCTACTGTGTGCGAGGGGGGGGGGGGATTTCCATGTACATGTAATACACTTTTTTCACAATTGAAGAACTCCTTATTTACTCATGAGGGTCTGTCAGATGACGTTAAGAGAGTCACCGCAATTTGTCTTGACCAAATAATATTGCATATGTTTGAAGCCTCTTTTAAATACTTCAAGTAAGATAGCTTCAGAAAATATGATATCAATCCCCCAATCCTCCAGTCCTACATCAAAAACACATGGAGGAAACCCTTACAAACAAATTGGATGTAATATAAAAGTACCTGGACTAACACTGCCAGACAAAGAAGTGTAACTTCCTTGAGTGGGTGTCTTATTTAGGAGCTGCTAGAAGGCTAAACCAGCCTGCCTAACTAAATTCCATACCAAGTTCTGTCCCACATTATCTTGTACCTGTCCAATAGAGATGACTAATAATACCCCTCGCCTGAAAGATTTCCCCTAACTTTCACTAATCAAGAAATCAGAGACATACAGTCCAACATTGCCCTAATCAGCAGTGTATTAGTTTAGAGCTGAGGTACCAGTCTGTCATAAAGGCTTTACGAAACCATGGAGCAGAAACTGAACTGGATACAAGAACTTCTAATAACCATTTTGTACATATAAACAGGATAAAACTAGCCACAAATGTAAAAAAATATAATATAAGTGGTTTCATCCATTAAATAATGGACTTCTTCAGATACTATTCATTTAAAAGTTAAAGCTAAAATACACATCAAAAATAATTGATTGGTCATCTCAGACAACCCAGAGCTTCACTGATTGTTTAAACAAACAAACAAACAAAAAAAAAAACTCCCTCCAATAGACCTCATATAATTATGATTTACTTATTGGATAAATTGCAATCTAATTGGTGGATTAAAAACACAAACCCTTTCACAATACATTCTCTTCTTGCTACTTCCCCCAATCATTACATCCCAACTTTTAGCAGCACATCAGCATAAATCCAACTACACACTCTAAATCAAACCAAAAACAAAAGATACAATACATTTAAACTCATACTGATATAAAAATATTAAAATCATTTGTAACACCACTTTAAAACAAGCCCTTACTTTCATTGCTCAAGGGCTTTAAGTTTTAATAGACAAGAAATAGAAGTCAGTTCATTGATACCTGGCTACACCTTTGCATTTAATCAGATTTGCCAAATAAGTTCCTTCTCTTCCAATAGTAATGTTTGAAGCCTGCCCCTAAAATTAGGAGGTACAAAATCAATAGCCATGTAAAAAAAGTAGTGTCTGAAATACTCATTAATATGTTCTGACAGTGCGCTGTTTGAGCTGTTCTTCCTAATATTATATTCATGTTCATATATTCTCACTTTGAATTTACGATCGTTTTTTTACCCATATAAAAACACACACATTTTATACACTTAAGAATATAGATCACTCCCCTGGATTCACATTTAAACCTACCTCTAATATTATAATTTAATCATTTTCTTTTTAACCTTTTACCCTCACTCACACATATACAACAGTGGCAAAAAACACATTTCTTCATTTCTCCACTTTTGTTATTATGATAATTATTAGTCCTTTCCAAAATATTCTTTAAATTAGGTACCCTATGATAGACTGAAACAGGTCCTTCTCTTAAGTTATTTCTTATTTGTCCCTCCTCACCTAACAATGGCCCATTTTTATTTAGAATCAATTTTATTGATTGAATATTATTGTTGAAAGTAGTAATAAAAGTTGCCTTAGAATCAGACTACATTCTAAATTTGTAAGGAGGAGTGCTATCTTTAGGATTAATACACTTAGTTCCCCCCTGATTCCTTATATAAAGTAAGTTTAAAATAACCCCTTTCTATCTCTTCAGTGTTACCTCTTCCACTAACTCATCTAAAAGTTCAGAAGGGTAACCTCTCTTTATAAACAATTCCACTAGTTTAGAACATTCATCAATAAAATGGCCTTAAATTGAGACCATTCTAGAGGCTCTAACTAGTTGCCTCTTAACTGCAGAACATTTCTGATGTAGTGGGTGAGCACTCATATAGTGCAAGAAACTAATAGACTAGGCATTCTTCCTATTAATCCTAGAAATAAACATACTATTCACTCTATCTTTACTTACTAATACATCCAAATAGGTTATATTTTCTGTATTCATTTCATAAGTAAATTGTAAAAAAGTGTAGTATTATTAATATATTTGATAAATTTTTATATTTTATCCTTACTTCCTTTCCAAATAATGCATACATCGTCCAAAAATCTGACATATAAACAAAACATGTTCTTATACTCGGTATTAAATAAGAACCGCTGCTCCCAAAAAACCATCACCATGTTGTTAATATCAGCATAACATGGTGATCCCATGGCTAGCCCCCTTTTTTGTAGGTAATAGGTGCCTTCAAAAATAATATAATTATTTATTAAAACCAGTTTTAATAGTTCTTCATACAGGTTTATTTCCATTTGTGATGCCCCTTTCATTTTTAAAAATTTGGTTACCCATGTTATCCCCACATCTTGTGGAATGGCAAGCCCCTGTGCCGTAACAAGGTAGCCACTCAGAGGTACATGCACACATTGACTTAAATTTAGTAGCAATGTTGTTAGATTACAACAAGCCTCTGTACTACATCAAGGTAGCCAGTCCCACAGAGGTGCACAAAGATGCCAACACTGACTCCTACACACAGGACATAGACACACAAGACAAAGACAGCACTACAGCCTTTCTGAATAGAGAGACCCACACAGTCCCTCACATAGGACAGAGACACACAAGACAGACAGATGCACAGATTCTCACACACAGGACATAGACACCCACACATGATGAAGACAGCACTACAGCAAGCCTGAACATCAACACCCACACAGATTCCTACATACAGGACAGACACCTACACAAAATAAAGACAACATTATACCAAGACTGAAGAGGCATCCACACAGACTCCCTCACCCAGTACAAAGACACACAAGACAGACAGCTACACAGACTCTTGCACATAGGACATAGACACCCACACTTGAAGACAGCACTACAGCAAGGCACAATAAGGTATTTATGTCTGTCAGCACTGCGTGAATGAGCATGAATATGCTTGTAGGCAAGTTAAACTGTTCTGTCAAAATTCCAGTTTATCAAAACAGTTTCTTTGCTATGTAGGAAGTGATTCAGGTGTTTATATGTGAGAGCACAACACCCCTCTCTCTCTCTGTTTCTGTCTGCTTGCCAGGGAGTTTGAATAAGTGTTTAAGGGTAGAGAAGTGTTTTTTGTAAGGGTGAGTTTGCTGGGTGGTCAAGAGATGTGGTATCCAGCAGTGTTTAGGTCCCAAGAGGGTATGTATCTAGTCAAGAGGCATCGTAACAAGCAGTGCCTGCATTGTTTGTGATGTAGAAGTCAAAATCATGCTGCATCTGTGGTGAAAGTTCAGTGTGTGTGTGTGTGTGCTGTGTGTGTGTGTGTGTGTGTGTGCGTGTGCGTGTGTGTGCATGTGTGTGCATGTGTGTGTGTGTGTGTGTGTGTGTGTGTGTGTGTGTGTGTGTGTGTGTGTGTGTGTGTGCATGCGCGCTCACTCACATACATGTCTTATTAGAAATGGTAGGACATCATGGACATCAAGTGTTGTTTATTGTATTTGTGATGGATATGTACCTGCAGGCATGTGTGTGAATGCTTATTTCTGGTGACTATAGTTTAGAGTGTCTGGCTGCATACATGCATGCATTTAGGAAAGTGGTTGTGGGTTGTACTGTGGCTGCTTGTGATATGTGTCTTTAGGTATTTCCAGTATGTGTATGTATCTACATTTGCAAGTGTATGAGAGAGAGACTGTGATTGTTTGGCGATCATTTGGGTGATAGGATCTAAGTGGGCTAGCAGTGTGTGTGTGTGTGTGTGTGTGTGTGTGTGTGTGTGTGTGTGTGTGTGTGTGTGTGTGTGCGGGTGCGCGTGCGTGTGTGTGTATGCACTGAGTGAGCTGATCAGCAGTTTTCTGAGAATGTGAAAATACATTTTGTGTTTCAATCAACTGGGTTGTAGCCTTTCCAATGTCCAGCTACTCTACCCACTCTTCTGCCATTCCTTTTCCATCAAATATATTTCTAACAAAATTACTTTCTACCTTACCTCCTAACCTCCCCCTTTTCTTCAAATCTGTCCTTCAAAATTCCCTACACTTACCTCTAGTTTACAATGTTTCCATCTATTCCCTTCACCTATTTACCTAAAATGTATCCATTTCTCTTCCTATCAGATGATTTTCACCCTCCCTCCTCCACCCTTCCCCTCTCTGCCCTTCTGATAACCTCTCTGCATTCACAGCTTCTCTAGATATATAACCAACAGTGAAATCTTGTCTCCATACTGCAGTCATTTATTTACTTCAACTCTGTACACTAATTTAAGGATATAGTCCTATAAGATGTTTAAAGTTAATCCTGTAATGCTCTGTAAATATCTAGTCATTGTGACTCAGTGTTCATTTATTGTGTGTGTATGTTGCATTTTTTATAAAATTTTTTGTAAGTAACTCCAGAGCTTTTCTCCCCAGTCCTCTAATGAAAACAGGTTCTCACCCAGCTGGACTATCCTGGTAAACAAAACTAAACTAAACTAAAATAAAAAAAATACAACTTACTTTCCTGGCTGGCTGCTGCAGTAAATCAGGAAAGTAGAACTTACTTCCCTGGCTGCTGTAGCCAATCATATCCCTTGCTTTACTGAAGCAGACCTGATTGAGTACAGCTTACAGGCAACAGTTTAAAAAAAAAAATGCGTAATCACATGGTGACATTACACAGCTGCGCAAACGTTTAGGAGATGCTGAACAAGGAGCAGAGGAGGAGGTGGAGAAGCCTGCAGTTTCTTCATGTAGGAGCCCTCGTATTTGGGGAGATAATCAAAGGCTCCCAGCAGGCGTGGGTTCGGCGGGTGTCTAACACCAGCTATGGGAGGGACAAATAAAGAATAATGTAGGAGAAGGACCGTTTTAAGTCTATCGTAAGGGATCTAATTTAAAGAATATTTTGGAAAGGACTAATAATTATAATAATAACAAAAATGGAGAAATTAAGAAAAGTGTTTTTTTGCCACTATTGTAAATGTGTGAGCGAGGGTAAAAGGGTTGAAATGAAAAGATTTAAGTATAATATTAGAGGTAGGTATAGCTGTGAATCCAGAGGAGTGATCTATATTGCTAAGTGTATGAAATGTGTGTGCTTTTACATGGGCAAAACTAATCGGAAACCTAAAGTGAGAATGTAGGAAATTGAATATAATACTAAGAGAACAGCTCAAATAGCCCACCAGTGAAACATATTAATGAGCATTTAGGGCATTATTTTTCTTATATGGCTATTGATTCTGTACCTCATAATATTAGGGGTGGGCCTCAAACATTACTATTTGAAGAGAAGGAACTTATTTGGCAAATCTGATTAAATGCAGCGGTGTGGCCAGGTATCAATGAACAGACTTCTATTTCTTGTCTGTTAAAACTTAAAGCCCTTGAGTGATGAAATTAAGGGTTTGTTTTAAAATGGTGTTACAAATGATTTTAATATTTTTCTATCAGTATGAGTTTAAATGTATTGTATCTTTTGTTCATGCTTTGATTTAGAGCATGTAGCTGGATTCATACTGATGTGCTGCTAAAAACGAGGATGTATTGATTGGGTGCATAGCAAGAAGGAAATGTATTATGAAAGTGTGTGTATGTTTTTAATCCACCAATTGGATCGCAATTTATCCAGTATGTAAATTGGAATTATATGTGGTCTATTGAAGGGAGGTTTTTTTTGTTTAAACCATTCAGTGAAGCTCTGGGTTGTCTGCAATGACCAATGAAGTATTTTTGATGTGTATTTTAACTTTACCTTTTAAATGCATAGTATCTGAAGAAGTCTAATGGATGAAAGCACTTATGTTGAACTTTTTATGTCTGTGGCTAGGTTTATCATGTTTATAAGTACAAATAAGTTATTAAAAGTCACACTTATATCCAGTTCGTTTTTTAGACCATGGTTTTAATAGTGTAGTTGTCATAAAGGCTTCTTCGTTGTTTCCTCACCATAAACCTGCTACTGAATAAATGCCAAGAGACTGCTCTATCCTCTGCAATTAACTATGCTCCAGAAAGTAATTCTATACATCCAATCAACTCCTTTCTGTTTGACATTGTCCACAGATGCCATTTGTGAAAATAGGTCAACAGTTGATTATCTACAAAGCAGTCTTTGATATGTATAACCGTGACCACCTTCCTAAGTGTAAAAATCAGACGTAAGAACCTTTGAGGTCAAATGCAGTGAAGTATCCTGTATATGTAGAAGCAGATCATAAGGGTCTACTTCACAATATCGCATGATGAAAATATCGAACGGCTAAAACTTCAAAAATGTCATACATCGAAAGTGTTGTTGTGGGATCATGGTACAGTGGGGATGAGAAAATTTGCTCTTTCCTCACTGTAGTGTTATCTCGGAGCTGGTATATATAATTAGCGGGGGTTGTGGGGGGCACCCCCCCCCCCACAAGAACAGTTTAGATGTACAGCATTTTCAATGTTTTAGCCGTTCAAAATTGTCATCGTTTGACAAGATAAGATAGACATGATCATAAAATGTATTGGAGTTACCTAGTTTTCCTTACAAATTACTCATTCCAGGATGATTGTGCCTGACAGATGAGCACTGCATGCAATACACTCTGTCTAGATGCCATAGCATATGTTTTCAGATCCAGGAGACCAAGGTATCCCTGAGAAAAGGGAAGAGTAATTATTTGACACTACACATTGGGATTTCTCACCTGCCCAAAGAAAAGACAAAAGGGGTTTCTTCACTTTGGTCTGATTTGAGAGATAGTCCCTTTTGCTACCTGCTGTCATAGTTTTAAGACCAAAGGTCTGCTTTTGTCTGGTGAATTTCTTAAAGATTACATATTTAATGCAGATTTAGCCTGTTCTACTCTGCATGACAGGAACCTCTTTTTAGCATTTATCAGCTTCCTCCTCATCACATCACTACCCGAGATTTGGTCCTCTGCTTTCCACTGACAGTGCACTAACTGTCTTTGTAGATCCCTCAATCTACCTTCCTTGTTGGAACAAAAAATGCCTCCTTATGACATTTTTAATAACTGATTTTTACCGAGTCACATTCTACCACAATTCCATCCCTGGGCACAGCATGCATTCCTCTCCAGGTCCTGAATACCTCTTCTAAGTGTGTCCTAAAAGCAGTACCCATGCAAAAAAATAAATTAGCCAGCCAGGGAGGCCAAGTCAGCAGTGAAAAGAGAATAAAAAAATAATGACCAAGGATAACCATATTCCTTTGCAAACAGGATTTCCCATATCCTAGTGAAGAAACAGAACACAGGTGAATAATATGTACTTATGTTTGTAGGCACTCTCAGAAGTATATATATATATATATATATATATATATATATATATATATATATATATATATATATATATATATATATATATATATCCACCATCCCAGCATTTTAAACATCCTAGAAAGTAATCTAGCTACTGAAGAAGAAATCAGTGGCCGAGAGTCAGACCTCACTTCACTCAGAGAACTGATAGCATTGCAATCACATGTCCCAAATTACATTAAAGCAAGTACTAGTTTAGATATTTT
Organism: Protopterus annectens; assembly: GCF_019279795.1. Lineage (NCBI taxonomy): Eukaryota > Metazoa > Chordata > Ceratodontiformes > Protopteridae > Protopterus > Protopterus annectens. Next base: position 1,403,929,717 of record NC_056745.1, read on the forward strand.
TAATAACGGCCTGGACATTTATTATGGGAACAAGTGTTTTGGTATATTGGCAAGCTAGAAGGGCATTAATGCCCGTGCTTGAAACATTTGTATGTATGTATGGGTGTATGTATGTATGTAAATGTTGAGACCATTTTGGAGAAAGACCCACTCCCTAATAAACTACAATTTATATAAGGATTATAGCCAGGGGGAATATAAATGCTAATTATGGTGATGAGCTAACTATCTCGTAAAGCCTTTAGCAATTATTACCTGGCTTCATTAATGACATGGAAGCTGCTTCCTGCACGCACTAATATTGTCATATCCTTTTTCCTACCTAGAAAGGTTGAAGTGCTCCATCTATTCCTGTACATTTCCCTAGGTAGGGATGAATACTCTTGGTCAGACTTGTGCATTTCTTGAAGTAAAACAAAATATGGTTTAAAACTTAGAATAAAAAACAACTGTAGCTCATTTATCTTGTTGAAGTAAATTGTTAACGTCGCAAGAAAGCATTGTGTACTTATTCATATTTTATTAGTTGCAGGCATGGTTTGCTAAGGATGGTCTGCACCTGTCTCTTCAGGTTTCCAAATATTGGCCATACCTTTATCCACCCCCCTTAGAGCTTTTTTAAGCAATGCCAAATTGACAAAGCTACCAACATAGCAAATAATATCCAAAGAAACCTAAAGGTATTACTGCTCAATGCTGGGAGCTTACACAGCAAACTCTACACCCTACCGACTCCTTCACGCTGAAGAATATAGTCAACTGTGCTGTTCATAGGTTCATAGGAGATTATTAGGCTAACAGTTTAAGAGCCCTTACAAGGCTAGCCAATATAACCTGATTTTTATGGAATGTATGGCCCCTGGGGGCAAGAGGATGGCATGGGTTTGTCCTCTTCAGTGAGGATGTTACACATTGCCCCTCTCCATAAGGGACATACTGTAGGCACTACCCTAGGAGTGAATTTGTAATTTCCCATCCATTTATCCAAACCGTGTTTGAAGAGGGCCAGGGAAGGACTCTGCTTAACATGAATAGGAAGCCTGTTCCAAAGAAATGTCAATCCCTGAGACACATATTTATCTCTCCATCATGTTTTGTTTGAGTTTCCAAGTTTAGATCCCTAGATCAGGTGACCTTGGTGCTATTTGACTTACTGATGTGTAGCAACTCCATCAAGGCTGGATTTGTGAGTGCCTTGTATGTCAGGCATAGGTCACCCCCTAATAGTCGGTAGGAGACAGAGTAAAGGGATGGGGCTTTTAGTCTATCCACATAGTGCATATTGTTCATACCCTATATTTTCTTTGTGAGGAACCTCTGAGTTCAATCCAGCTGCTATAAGTGCCTAGTCAAGTACATGTTAAATGGTGCATTGTACTTGATTATTGGTCTAATGAAGGCTGAGTACAGCGGGACTAAAATGTCCTTGGATCTGGATGCCATACCTTTACTTATAAGCTATACCACAGAGAAGGACTTCCTCACTACTGTGGATACATGGCAGTCAAAGTTCAAGCTACTATCTATCTGTGTACCTAGATCTCTTACCTCTGAGTCTACTCTTAGGAGTGTGCTATTGATGTTGTAACTTGCAGGGTTATTTGACTTCCCAAAGGGTATGATAATGTATTTTTTTTTGCATTTAGTTTTAGGCCATGGTTCTGGCACCAATCATGTCTGATCTAGATCCCCCTGAAGGATATCTGCATCATTGGGGATTCAATGATTTCTCCAGCTTACAGTTGTCAGCAAACTTTGTCATCCAGAGGCCTTCAACATTAACCTTGATTCAGATAAGTATATTCCAAACAGGAGTGGTCCCAGCACTGAGCCCTGTGCCACACCACTAGTAACTGGCCGCATGCTGGATCTGAATTCACCTACTGTAATCACTTGTGTCTTGTCTGTGAGACAATTGGTTATCCATTTGGTGATGTCTGGGGTTATACCCAGTTTTGTGTATTTATTTATAATACCTGAGTGGGGATTTGTGCCAAATGTCTTGGCCAGGTCGAGGTAGGTGGTATGTACTGTTTTACCCTCATCCATGGCCTTAGTGACTTTCTCTTAGAAATCCTCTAGATTTGGTAGGCATGACCCGCCCTTGACAAAGATGTATTGGGCAAGGTCCAGTGTTTGGAGGTTTTCTATGTAATTATTTATCAGGTCCATAAATATTCTTTCCATGGCCTTACATATAAGACTAGTCAAACTTATGGAGCTGTAATTTCCTGTGTCAGTAGATGGTCCCCCTTTTTGCAGAGGGATGACTGTTGCTGTCCTCCACTCTATCGGAACAAATACAGTCCATAGGTTGTGGTTAAACAGAGATCCCATTGGGCCTTATAAGTTCAGATGTAAGCTGTTTAAAAGTCAACCTGGTATATTGTCAGACCCACTGAAGCCTTGCTTTTAGATTTAGAGAGCACAGTGATGACCTGTTATTTGGTGATAATTGGTGATGGGGTGGTGGAGTGTATTTCTTGGGGGAGAACTGGGAGTGATGGGGAGGTGAAATGTGAGCTGAATTTGTCAGCCGGCAGATTTGCTTTATTTTCAGGGTGAGTATAGGTGATGCCATCTACAACTAATTTTGCACATTGTTGGGTGTTGCCTTTAAGATTGCAGACATAACTGAAAAAGACCTTAAGGTTATCCTTAGCTTTGGAGATGATTTTTACCTCAAAGTCTGCTTTCAGAGACTTGACTAGTTCCCTGACTCACTTGTTTAGACTAATGAGGGACGTTTTGCTCTGTTGTGCACATTCCCACTTACTTCTCAAGAGGATTTTCTTTCTTTTGCTGTACAAACTATTAATACCAGGAATCTACCAGTGTGGCTTGTTTTAGTTTGACCAGTGTTTATTTCGGTCTGGTACTACCATTTATGTGCAGTTGTTTATATGGTTGTACAGTGCTTTTGTGTGTGCCTCTGCATAGGTTTCTGTGTCTTCTGGATTTGGTGAAGCCTGGAAACTAGCTATGCCATCCCTTAATAGGTGTAATTTACCTTAAAGAAGTTCTTAAAGTTTTTGGGGTTAGGTTGGGAGGACTATTTTTACCTTTATTTCAATCTTACCAGTGAGGACATCATAGCAGTAGGGGTGTAGCTCTCTCCCATATATGTGAGTACCAGGCATAGGATATTTGTTCACCTAGTTGGAGTGCAGACATGTTTGCCTGGTATAGATCACCACTCAGTAGTCTGTAGGAGATTGAGGACAAGGATAGGGCTTTGACATGATTTATACAAGACATGTTGTTTATAATCTGCATCCTTTTGTGAGGAACCACCATGGAAATTCCAGTTGTTGCATGTGCTTGGTCAGGTACATACAGAAGGGGGTATTGTACTCAATGACTGGTCTGATGAAGGCCAAATACAATAGAACAATGACTTCCTTGTCCCTAGATGCCATATCCTTACTTATAAGTTGTTCAACATAGAAAGATTTTCTTACTACTATAGCCACATGATGGACAAAGACCAATTTGTCCAAAGACATGCATCTGGAGCATTTCTCCCCGGGCCTCCACTGAAAACAGGCTCTGTGGAACCTAGTCGGACATTCCTGGTCAACAAATGTTAAATAAAATAAAATAAAATAAATAAATTTACTGTCTGTCTGAATATGCTTCCCAAATCCCTGACTACTGAGTCTACTTTTACGGGTGTGTTATCAATTATGTAGTTTCCATGGGTAGCCGATTTTCCAGAGGATACTATTATGAATTTCTTGGCAATGAGTTTTAGACTATGGCACTGGCAACATTTATTTGTCTGAGTATGCCTTCTTGATGGATATTTGTGTCTTGGGGGGATTCTATGACTGCACCTAGTTTGCACTTGTCTGCAGACTTGATCAGCAAGAGGACCTTGAGATTGACCTTAACTTCAGAGAAGTAGATGCCAAAAAGGAGCAGACCCAATAAAGAGGTCTGAGGGACTCCACTAGTGACTGGCCTCTTTGTGGAGGTAGAATCCCATATCATAATACCTTGAATTCTATCTGAGATCTACCCAGCTATCCAGTGGGTGACATAAGGGTGTATCACTAATTCCATGAGTTTGTCTGCAATGCTCAAGTAAGGAGTTGTATCAAATGACTTGGTGAAGTTAGAGTAGGCAGTATGCACTATTTTGCCCTCATCCATTGCTTTGGTGACCTTCTCAAAAAAGTCCACTGGGTTGCATTGGTATGATCTGCCTTTGACAAAACCAGACTGGGTTGGATCCAGTGTCTGAGGATTTCCTATGCTATTGTTAATCATTTCTATGATAGTTCTTTTCATGGTTTTGCATATGAGACCAGTCATACTTATGGTCTGTAGTTATCTGGGTCCATAGATGGTTCATCCTTGAGTAGAGGGGTGACCTTTGCCATTCTCCATTTGTGTGACATGAAGCCTTGTTGGAGGCTATGGTTAAATAGTAACTCTACTGATTCCAATAGGTCATGTTTCATGCTATTTAGGAAGTATCCTTGGATATTATTGGGGCCCACTGATGTGGTATTCTGGTCCTTGGAAAGTGTGTCAAGGACCTGCTTCCTAGTGATAGTTGGGGGTTATATTTGATGGGGGTTATGTTTGAGAGGAGGCTGAGGAAGAGGGGTAAAATTGGAGGGACAGTAGACTTGTTATGTATTCTGGCTTTTCTCTTTTTAATTTCTCCAAATTTTGTTTTTTTTTAATACCATGACTGGAATGGACCCCCATTCCTAAGTCAAAGTATGATTAAAGTTCATAAAATTAATATTTTTCACTGTTTAATGTCAGCTAAAAGTACTCTTCACAACACCCGCAATGTGCCCAGTAATGACTCCTTCTGTAATTCGTACGGAGTTACATATATCGGTAGCATATCTAAATATGATTGTAGACTGTTTTTTTATAAGACCCATTGCTCCTACTACTGCTACTATTGGAACTATCTGATTATCTTTCTTCCATATTGCTCTAGTTTCTGGTTGCAAATCCTGATATTTTATGACTTTGTGTCTCTCTGTGTGCAGGACACTGTAGTCACTGGGTGTGGCGATTTCAATGATCAATGCTACTTTTGTCTTCTTTTCTTGGACCACTACATCCAGTTTTCTAGCATTTATCTTTTGAACTGTTGGTAATGGATGCTCCCATGTGATGTAGATTTCATCATTTTCTGTGATGCTTTCTGGCTCATGTTTCTAGTGTTTTTCAGCCACTTCAGTACCATAATGTTTGCACAATCCCCAGGGCATTATTATGCCTTTCAGTATACAGTCTTTCTGCCATTAGTATGTTGCAACCAGCAATGTGGTGTGCAACTGTTTCCAATTCTGTTTTGCAAAACCTACAATTATCTGTTTCTCCCACATGTTCAATGGATCTTGTAAACCAACGTGTGCATAGCCCACTATCTTATTCTGCCAATATTAACCTTTCATCTAATTCGCCGCTTCTTAACCATTCCAGCATTTATTCCTGATCAACATGAGGTTCTTCCAGACATTTTCTTTACTTGCAACTATATTTATGCATTTTCCACATTTCATGCCTTCTCATCTGGTCCTTCACCTTGTATTTGTTCTTTTGTTTTTTGGGACATTCAGTTGCTGCCTGTTTCTTTATCTACTTCTGGTTTGATTTCCATTCCTGCCTGATGCTGATATGCTTCTGCTAGATTAAGCAGAGAAGTCATCTTAGATGTATTCTCTTCATGTTTCAAAACTTTCACTACATTTGGGTCTTATGAGGTCAGCAGATATATGTGGAGTCACACAATTGCAGATCTATACATGTAGTCACTTTCAAGGAGGCCCATTCCTCCTTCAGAACAGGGAATATATAATCTTGGTATGCACTGATTTTTATAAATCATTTGATGAGCATGGAGCATCCTTCTTGTTTTCCTATCTAATATATTCAACACGTTTTGCGGCCAGTCAATCACTCCAAAACTGTAAGTTAGTACAGGAAGAGCAAATTGGTTTATAGCTTGGATTTTGTTCCTAGAGATCTGTGCTGTTTTCAGGATTAATTTAAGTCTTCTGAAATATTCTTTACTAAGTTTTATTCACATTTGTTTGTGTTTTATTGTTCTGGCTCAGTGTAGGTGGCTCCATGTATAAATAGTTTTGTACACTGTTGTGTACTGAGATTGAGGTTGTGGACATTAAAGAAAGCCTTGTGCTTGTCTTTGGCCTAGGAGGCTATTTTTACCTCAAATGTGGCTTTAGTAAACTTGATTTGCCCTCTGAGTTGCTTGTTGATTGATGAGATATATATTTTTTTATCCTTATGTGTGTTACACTTCTAATTTTCACTATGACTGTCTTCCTTTTGTTTTACAGCCTGTTCACATTTGGATTCCACCAGGGTGGCTTATTTGTTTGTGTTTCTTCTCTGCTTATTTCTGGTAGGCACAGCTGTCTCTATGCATCTATTCACATGATTGTACAGGGCCTTTGTGAACAATTCTGCATATGCAGCAGTGTTCTCTGGGTTTGGAGGATTGAAATGTTGCCAGGTTATCTCTAAATAGTAAGATGTTTGCCTTAGAATAGTTCCTAAATGTTTCATGGTTAGCATTCTCCCATGTTAGTGAGGACCAGATCCAGTATGTTCATGCCCCTAGTGGGCGTCTGGACTATTTGACTATCTGGTCCAAGGTATCTCTGTTGACAAAGTCCAGGAGTTTCTGGGCCTGCATGTTTGGGGTCATGTGTGATTCATAGTTTATAGTGGAATAGTTTAAGTCACTCATGAATATGGTGTTGGGTTGAATGATGAGTGTCTCCAGTATGTTTAAGTATGATTAATGGGTTTCCTGAGTCATAGAGGGGGACCTATAGCTAGCAAGGATATGGTATGGGACTTTGCCTATGGTAATTTGGATGTGGGGAAGCTCAAGCATGTCATCCTGTTTGACCAGCCTTGAGGTATGATTGCTTTGATGCAAATTGAGACTCCTCCTGCCTTAGTCTCTGTCTGAGCAGTAGCCAATCTAAATATGTGTGCAGCCCTGTACTGCCAGCATGCTCTCCATAGCTTTAAACTATATCTTGGTAACTGAATAAACATCTGCACAGACATCTCCATACTTCAGGGTGAGGAGAACTTGGAGAGAGTGGAGTTTGTTGTTTAGATTTCCTGGTAATACCTTTAAATGTTCTGTGGTTTGTTTTGCTATGCTAGAAAGTTTGTCAGCTTGGCATTGCCTAAAAACACAGTCGGGGGAGGACAATGGTTTAGTCAATATTCAAAAGTCTTGAAGAGACAGGTATAGACTATTCCCTGCAAAGTAAGGTAGTCTGTTGAGTATATCCTTCCCTTCTAACAAATATTATACCCCCTTGAGGTGGCACCAAAAACTAAACCAATTATTAAACTCAATCATCTTTGGTTCATATTGTAGCATCATTCTTGCAGAGAGCAGAATGCTACTTAAACTAGGTCATACCAGCCTGGGAAACATAATCCTTGAGCTCCATCATGTCTTGCTTCATATAGTTTGAGGAGGTATGTCACATGTTATTTGCACCTACATGGACTCTGACTGAGTCATACTGGTACTTGTGATCCAATGACCAAAGTGCATGAGTGATCCTGCAGATCCTGGCCTCTGATATGTAACTGACTGTGACTTTCTGCTTACTCAGCATGGTGAGTGGGACATCTGTGTGTCTCACAATGGAGTCTCCTGTGACCAAAATATTGAGTTGCGTGGTAGCCTGTCTTATGGGCTAGTTATTCATGCCCATCCTACTTGAGTTGCTGACATTATTATCTGACATAGCTACTGCAGCCACTTGCTACACTCTACATTGAGCTTCCTCAAAATCAAAAATTGTGACTTCACCACTTGGAAGAGTCCATTCATTTATCCTACATAATACAATTGTACAGAAAGCTGCCTGCTTCTTCCTTGTTTCTTGGGAAAATCATGATTAACGAAACCACTACTCCCTTACTTTGAGCTATACTTCTTTTGTTTACAAATTTGCCGGGATTCTTTCATTTAATGTATAAGACTCCATCCTCAGCAGATTTGGCTTGTCCGATCATTATCTCAAAGCCTGTGGAAGATAGACCCTATTGGCATGCTCAGTTTTTATCTCCAAGGGAATTTCTGCCCTTTTGGTTAGCTTACCCTTCACAAAATCCAAACAGCGAGGTCACTTCACACTCTCTGGAACTACAGAGAGAAAGTCACAAGTTCTTGTGAAGGCCATGATCTGCCACGTCTATTATCTATGCCTCTGCTAACTCAATTTTGGCTTCTGTGGCAGCCAGTCTCTGCAGAAGATCTCAGATATCCTGATGTTAATCCTTCAACTGCTCAGAATGAGCTGCAAACACTACCTCCAGGCCTTTAACTATGCTGTCTGACAGGGTAGCAGAAATCTTATGAAGCTCCAAAACACATTTTCAAATTCCTGGTCCACAGCTTCCATTGTTTCCATCAGGACATGCAAAGCACTTGGTTGTTCAGCCTTACAGGTGAGTTACATTGCTGAGAAGGACACACAGGGATAGTATTAGATGGAGCCTACCTCTTTTCTTTTTTAACATGTAGGTTATATCTGCATCAGACACAGTCTGAAATATTAATAAAACAATGTGTCACAAGTGTTACTAATTTTACTTCCACTTAGTTTTACAAGTGAGGGGGGTGGTAGAGATGAGATATGGATCTTAATATATTGCTAAAACCAGAAGTCCTGTGGTTTATTATTTCAATAATGTTAGAGCTTTAGCAATATATGTGATCAAAAGAGGAATCAATATTTTCCATTTCTTAAGAATTTATGGTAAACACAGGAAAGACCATAAGAAATACCAATGTTGAATGTATTTGTTGTTGGCAAAAATCAACCAATAAGAATTCAGTTATATGATAAGATGATACCAGAGGATTGAAGTACCACCCACTACAACAGGGGCTGGTAGAGCCTCTTGAATATTCTAATATGAATGCAGAAGAAAGATTCAGACAGTGAGCAACAGTACTGAACTGTTTTTATTTATTTGCTTGACTGAATTATAACTTATCTGTGTCTGCATTTATATATTTTCCTGATTTCTGTCAGAATTGTTTTTTCCCCACACTTCCTGCCAGTTGTTGTGTTTTTAAACTTGGTGGTCTTTGCAGTTACCCGCCCCTACTATAAATTTGATCTGGGACATTCCTGCCAGTCCTGTCTCATTAGTTCATTTTACCTAATACAGATCATTTGGGAAGGCCAACCCCCTTAGTTTCTTAACCTTGAATTATCTTCTGTTCATCCTCTCTTCCTTTCCACTCTACTAAAAAAAAAAAAAAAAACTTTATTCAGCTGCTTTTACTGTATTTATGTTTCCTCCTCCTACTCTTTTACTTCATCTTGCTTTTTCTGCTGTTATTCTCTAAAGTATGCAATTGCATCTTTTCTGCTGCATTTATCACTGTTTGTTTATAGCCTGTTTAAACTGTAAGTGTTATTCTAAGCCTCTTAGTTTTGGTTTATGCACTTGGGATTTAGGTCTACCCCTTAGCTCTCCCTTACCTCTCTCCCACAGATTCTGACAAATATGGATGCACAATTTCCTACAGTTTCTCCTGCCAGTCTGGTTGATATGGGCATCCTGAGACAGCGTAGCAACTGCCTTATGTACACGGACAACCATCTACTACTACCACCTAGGAACAAAATGTATGAGAGATGCAATTACATTAGGAACCTACAGACTATGCTCTCTCCCTCACAGCCCAGTACATCTGGCACTGAGAAGGTTGTCAATGCAATCACTACACCTCAAATACCACCCACACCTGCACAACACACACCCACATATGTGGAGGTTCTCAACAAAAACATACCCAAAGGAGACCTCAGAGGCAAAAACACATGTGAATGCCACAACCCTCCACACCACATGCCACGCATAGTACACACACCCGTGTCTCACAGACACTAAGGCTTAACCGTAAACCCAACATATTAGTCATAGGAGACTCCATTGTGAGACACTCAGATGTACATTTCACCAGGCTGGATAAGGAGAAAGACACCGGTTTGCTGCTTGTCAGGAGCCAGAATCTGCCATATCACTCATGCATTCAAGTCTCTCAACAACAGGTACTGTTATGACTCTGTCATAGTCCATGTAGGTGTAAATGACTTGAGACATACCTCCCTGGACTATACGAAGACAGACATGATTGAGCTCGCTGAATATGTGCCCCAGGAAGGTATGCCCCTAGACTTAAGCAGCATTGTACCATTACCCAGAATGATTCCTGAATACAAACAGATAATGATTCACTTTAACGATTGGCTTACTTTCTGGTATCATTCCAGGGGGATCCAGTACCTGATGGCCTGGGAAGATATGATGACAGACCACAATGCTTTGCCAGAGATGGCCTGCATCTGTCTCACTTGGGCTTAAGGCTTCCAGCAAAGGTTCTCACCTTCCCCATAGTGCCCTTTTTAGGAAAAGTGATGAGATCAAAACTACCAACATAAAAATTTTAACAAAACCCAAATTAAAGGCCATGCTGCAAAATGCTAGGAGTCTAAACATGAAACTGCACTCATTGCAAGCATTCTTAACCCTGGAAGATGATGACATTTGTGCAGCCACAGAAACCTGGTTCAAAGCTGCGGACAGCACCCCAGTCTTACCTGGTAACTCATCCTATCATACATTCATACCCCAAACTGTTGGCAGCAAAGCCAAAGGAGGTGGAATTTCAATATATACTAAAGACATACATACCTCCTTGCTGCTTAAACAGTATGACACACAGAAGACACCCCAGGTGCAGTTAATTATTGATAAGACCTCTATTCAAATCATAGCTAGTTACAGGCCCCCAAATTTGACTCAAGATACCCACTCCACCTATCTTGACCTTTTCAAATCTATCAAGATTCAACCCTTTACTCTGATCCCGGATGATTTTAACTACCCAAACATAGACTGGAAGAACTACTCATGCCAGAACACAAATGCCCAGAGATTCCGTGATTTTGTCAATGTAAACACCTTGGAACAGCTAGTCGATATCCCCACAAGAAGTGGTAATATCTTGGACTTGGTATTAACCAACATGAGTAACTACTGCAGCGTCCCTACAATATGATCCTCCCTGGTAAGATCCAACCATAAAGCGGTCACTTTTGAAGTCACTCTGTCCCCCTATCAGTAAATCAGGACATCTGCAGTATCTGTCCCCTTCCCCTTATCTCTAGGAAACAGGTCATCACTGCCATCTTAAAGGCAAACATTACAGCCTCCATGGGACCCGGTAACATCCCAGGCTGCATCCTACATGAACTCAGGCAGGAACTTGCAGCACCATTAGGTGCTCTATTCAACCAAAGCCTGAGTAAAGGCTTCATCCCAGCTGAGTGGAGAGCAGCCACTGTCATCCCTTTGTACAAAGGTGGAGCAAAATTATAGACCCATGAGCCTAACTAGCTTGATCTGCAAGGCCATGAAATGGATTATCATGGACCTCATTAACGAGGACATTGGCAACCTCCAAACACTTAATCCCACACAATTTAATTTCATCAAGGGGAGGTCATGTCTGTTAAATTTGGTCAACATCTTTGAAACAATCACCAAAGCCATGGACGAGGGGAAGATGGTGCACACCGCCTACCTTGACCTGGTCAAAGCCTTCAACACTGTTCCCCATTCGGGCATAATAGATAAACTCTCTCAACTAGGCATCAATCTGCATGTTTCCAGATGGGTAGCAAACTGGCTCAATGATAGAACCCACCTAGTCAAAATAGGGGAAACCACCTCAAGCAGTAGACCCATAACGAGCGGCATACCCCTGGGGTCGGTCTTGGGGCCTCTTTTATTTGGGATATACTTTTCTGAGGTGCAGGCCAAAACCAGTGGGCTATGGCTGACCAAGATTGCAGATGACTGCAAGCTGGGCACTGTCATCAATTCCCCAAGTGATGTGGACATCTTCCAAGACGGTCTCACCCAAACAAATGACTGGTGCCAGAAACATGGCCTCAAGCTGAATACCAAAAAAATGCACCATCATTCCATTTGGGGAGAGTGACATCCCCACAAATTATCACATCAATAACAACATCCTAAGCATGCAATCAGTCATGAGAGATTTGGGCACCCAGATTGATAGCAACCTGACCTTTGACCATCATGTTGCTTCTGTTGTACAGAAAGCTTTCTACATGGCCCACCTCATTAGTAATGGTATCTCATCCAGGGACAAAAAGGTCATAACATCCTTGTAGTTTTCCCTTATAAGGCCCATTATTGAGTACAACACCCCTTTCAGCATGTACCTTGCAAAGCACATGCAGCAGCTGGAGAGCCCACAGAGGTTCCTCACCAGGACAATCCAGGGCCTCAGACATCAACCCCACACAGGTAGACTAAAAGCCCTTTCCCTCTTCTAAGTTTCATACAGACTCCTCAGAGGTGATCTCTGTCTGGCATACAAAGCAATCTCAGACCCTGCCTTGATGGGATTGCTGCATGTCCGCAAGTCAAGCTCCACTCAAGTAACCCTCACGCACAACCTCAACCTGGTTTATGACATCAGTAGGACTTGTTGGTGGGACAGATTTGTGTCCCAGAGACTCCCCCATCTGTGAAATAGACTCCCTTTCCATATCAAGCAGAGCACCTCATTATCCCTTTTTAAGCGCAACCTGGATTACTGGATGGGAAACAGAAAATACACCCCTGAGATTCCACCTGTGTCTGTGCTGGACAGGGGCATTGGGTGTTGACTTGTCTAAACATGGACTAAAGTCTTGGCTAGGCTTATAAGGGCCTCAGGGCCAATAGCCTATTAATGTCCTATGATCCTATGAGTAAAGCAGGAGCTGTGTCAAAAGAGTGCATAGGAGAAGATAGTGAGAGCAAAAGTCTAAACACAAAAAGACATGCAGATTTTAAAAGATAGGCCAGAGCACATGCATTATAGAGACTGCAGTTTGTTTTATCGAAGAGTGGAAGACAGAATAAGAAAACATCTTTAATACTGAATCATGCATTGTTTAATGCATTAGGAGGTCCCATGGTAACTGTGATCAGCGGAGTACATTGACTAGATACTGTTCATTTTTAAAACCTTTCTTTGATAACTTTACTCCCTTTCCTGGCAGTAACCCTATATCTGCACCCAGAATGTTCAGGTTGAGGAAGGGTGTACTGCCTGTGACAGACCATTACTCAGGAGATCTCAAAAGCACATTTGGAAGCCTGCAAGAGTGACTATTTTTGGGCAAAAATACCATAATATTTTTCTATGCATATTATTATTAAATGTAAGCAGAAGTCCCTCATAATATTTGTGAATAACAGTAAATAACTGTATGTATTATTTTCTGAAAATTGTTTGGACTAGTGAATTCTGATTGCATTGTCAAAATGTTCAGTCATGTTATTCAAATCTAACTGTATGGTGCAATTCAACTCTGACTTAAGTTTTCAAATTCTTTCAAAAAGAAAAAAAATGTTTTACACCATTAGCAATTATTGGTGCTTGTAAATATAATGTATATGCGGTCTATTTACTTTCTCTTTATGAGTTGAATGCACGACCAACTAGCTTTAATTCACATTTTGTAATTATCATGTAAATACTACTTTGGAATTCGGAAAAAAAAAAAACACACCATTCGTGGTAATTGCCTACCAGAGATAGATCAATTACTATGACACTGAGAAAATGTGATTCAGAGATATTTATGGCTGCAAGAGCAAGATATCTGAATCCCACCCTATATAATTCATTGTTCTTTTTTTTCTAGATGAAGACTGTATTTTTTTCTTTTAATTTTTTTGTTCCCCCTTGGAACATCACTCAACTGGCCCAGCCCCCACAGTCAGCTATCCAAGGTGGGTCTACCAGTTCATATCCTTAATCCTCCAGAAGTATTCCATTATTGTTAGAGCTTCCATCCTGGGGGGGAGGGCTTTCATGCAGTACCCACTCCCTGCCTGCCTCTCATTGTCAATCATGTCTAAGGGCAACTCTCCAACCTGGGACATGCACACCGATCCTTCCCTGCAACTCTGTAAATCACCCGAGCCACTAAATCAACCAGGATCAACTGGGTTGTAGTCAGGGATTTATCCCTCTATGCTACCAGAGTTAGATGTGGACTGTATTAAGTCATTGTTTCTTTCCTAAGTGAGGGTGTTTCAGAATTACTTTTTTGATAACTTGCTTGTTGCGTTTACTCACATCTATAAAAACATTTTTTTTTCTGTGATCATAGTTACCTGGGGCTGTTCCTGAAATTGATCCACTGGGTCAGTACACTACCCTGATATATAAATAAATAAATTAATTAACAAAATGACATTTCTTGATTAAAGGAGCAAACATCATGTTAATACGTTTCTGGCTGCCTAGTCTGAGACTGTTTAAAGTGTAAAATATGTTAGTCAAGTAAGTTTAGAAAACAGGCTTGAACAGCTACAAATCCCCCATGGGACAGTCAGCATTCCAAAGGGGTATATTAAAGCACAATGAAAGGCTGATAAAACAAGAGCACCAATTTATGGCATGAAATCTGTATATCTTGACTGAAAATTTGTTTTTTATAAGCTGTAGTTTGTTTCCCTGATCACTAACCACAGGTTCAACAACCAGAACTGGAGAGAAAAAAAAAAGCAGGTGACACCTAAACCATTAAGTGCACAATAAAGCAGCACCGTATAGACGTATAGAGTTCATACTCTCCCTGTGATCAACAATCTTGAGCAAACATTCTTCTTACAGGAGAGTCAAGTGATGTGTAGGTTACTGGGAACCACAACAAGCATCCTTTCCCTGCAATATGTCAAACACTACCTGCACATCCGCATGGCATTTCCCAAGTAGACATTGGACATGCTGATTGGATGCCTTAACAGAGTATTGGCTGAGAGGCAACTGCTGGGCACATAGTTTGGACATACAGTACAACTCTGGAAGATACACAGGTGGCAGGCAAAGACTATATGTAGGCCATGTTTCAAATGTTCTAGTATGAGGTCATGCCTCTCAACTTGTTAGAACAAGAAATCGGGACAAAGCCATAAATTATGATGGACAAATGCCCAAAAATAGGGGGCACATTTTTAATATTGCACTTACAAACTTAGAAATTGGACAGAATAACAGAATGAGTTCACAACAAAGTAATAGAAAGTAATATGGGAGTTGTGCAATTTGGATTCAGATCAGGATGCAGCACAACTGACCTGATGTTTGCAGTGAGAAAGATAGTTGAAAAGAAGCTACAGATGAGGAAGAGTCCAACTGGGCATTCTTAGACATGGAGAAAGCAAATGACAAGGTCCCAAGAAAGCTGATTTAGCAGTACTGTGGTTGTTCAAAGTCCAAGAAACATTGATAGACTTCATGCAGGCTATGTACAAGGACCCAATGAATCATGTACAAACAGTGTTTGGTTTCACAGAGGGGATCCCAGTAGGAGTGGGAGTGTGCCAGAGTTCAAGATGTGAGCCCACTGCATTTCATACTGGTGATAGACTACATTAGCAAACAGGTCGGGGGGGACAGATCAACAAAGTTGCTGTCTACAGACAATGTGTCATTACAGTCAGTCTCTAAGCAAGAACTTCAGCAAAGGATAGGAGAATGGAATGCAAAACTGAAGGGACATGGGATGAAACTAAGTACATATAAGACAGTGGTAATGGCAACAAACTGAGGAAATCAGAAGAAGCTGAGAAATGAGATAGAATAGAACATAGTGGAACAGGTTAATAGCTTCAAGTATCTGGGAGGGGTGGTTGAGGAGAGGGGAAGTCTGAATTAAGAGGTCAAAGATAGAATCAGATGGTCTGCAGCCAACTAGCATACAGTGTCAGGTGTAGTGTATGACAGGAGAATGTCAAAGAAGCTGAAAATAAAGGTGTATAAACCAGTGGTGTGACCAGTACTACTGTATGGTACAGAAACCTGGCAATAAAGGCAGGCAGATGAGAAAACTAGAGGTGATGGAAATGAAGTGCCTGAGAAGGGTGGTAAGATGCACATTATGAGACAGATGAAGAATTGAGGACATAAGAGCAGAACCCAAAGTAATTCCAAATGCAGAAAAAATCAAAGAGAACAGATTAAGGTGGGTTGGGCACATGGGCAGAAAAGTGGAAGATAATCTGGTGTGGAAGATTTGGGATAGACAGGAAAAAGGTAAAAGGAAATGAAGGCGTCTAGAAAAGTGGTGGATAGATTGTGTGAGAGAAGATATGTGACATCAGCATGAGTGTCGAAGAAGGCAGGAGTGTGGCATTGAATCGAGAGAGATGGTGACAGTTAACACAGCACCCTGACCCCATTTAGAAAAAATGGGAAAAGGGGTTGATGATCTGAATTGCCTAGACTTAATAAGGCCTTACTAAATATATTACTACTGGCTGTCAAAAAAAGCAATTCCAAGACAATGGGAATCAAAATCTAAACCAACTGTGATCAAAATATTAAGTAGTGTACCTGAGATAAATGATTGGCGGTGGGATCTTTAGAAAAGTGAAGAAGCAAATTACATTGAAAAAAACATATTCTGTTGGAGTAATACATGCAGAAAAATGTTCAGGATTAAGAGTGAGGTTTAAGGGAAGGGATGAATTGAGCAATTTAAGTAATGCTGAAATCAATGAAAATTGTTAAAAACAAAATACGTTTACTGCTTGAAAATAATACTGGAAAATGTTACTCTGGTTTGTTTTCTTTCCAATTAATGTGCCTGCATTTTAAAATGTGTTGATTCAGTAATGAAGTTCATAAGAAAACAAACAAACAAACAAAACAAAAAACAGGGTACTTTTCCGTTATCAGGGCAACACTTTCAATGCGATTGTTCAGCTGTAATCCAGTTCCTTCACATGTCTGTTAACCACATATCTGTAAAAATTATTTGTTTTAATAATAAATTAAAAAAAATAGAAGTTATTTTTAATTTTTACACACATCTTGTTAATAGACGTGTTAAGGTAGTAGATTACGGCTGAACGATCACGTTGAAAGTGCTGCCCTGATAAGTCACAAAGACAGAAAGTAAAAAATAAACATAAATAAAATTTGGAAAACCTGTCTTTTTTTCAATAGTCATAATATGCTTGCCCTTGTAAGATAACAATATATTTGTACATCCTAGCAATGGTTATTTCCGTTGTCAGTGAAGCTTAGCTAAATCAATACCTGAGGCTTTAAAAAAAAATGCTTAGTGCTGAACAGCTGTTCCGTGATTCTGATTGTATCTTTGTAGCTGCAAGATGCCAACTAAGTTTAATTACAGATTTGGATTAGGACTTTACAAAGAATATGTTTAATAGTATGCATATTATTCATATTATGGATAAATACATGTTATAGTATGCATATTATGGAGAAATTGATTTGTTTTTATTTTGTACTACTCTGTTATCAGCCAAAAACTTTAACTGCGGTTGCTGATCTCCAAATCCATTGTCAAACCATGTCTTTTTGATGTTAATCTTAACAGGTGTGTGTAAAATAATTTAATGGATAATATTTAAAAAAAAGAAGCTGTAACACACCTGTTAAGATTAACATCAAAAAGACATGGTTTGACACTAGATTCGGAGCTCCGCAACCGCATTTAAAGTGTTGCCCAGATAACGGAAAAGTACCAAAAACAGCAAACAAGCAAATCAGCTGAAATATATTAATATGCCTACTCAGAAATATAATAATAAAAATCACTAATAAAAAAGAAATAGAACATTTTACTGAAATAAAAACTTTATAAAAAATAAAATTTATGTACATTACCTGGAATAGTATAATGCATTTAAAAAGATCAAATGTATATCTTAAAGAAAGTGAGGGTATAAATACAACAAACAGAAATGGTGTGGTATGGAAAGAGCCAAGTGAATGCCATGAAGGAAAAGCAGTCACCATAGCAACAGAAGTAGGCAGTATATCCAAGGAATCACAAATGGAATAGACTCTGCCAGACACTGACCTAAGATTTAAATCTAAAGATGTCGACATTTATACAAATACATATTAAAATAGATATAAAACACACATAAAAATTAATGATAAATGCAGCAAGTATACTGTCATCATCTAAGCCAACTTAAGAAAACTGATGGAGGTGGGAGGAGCATTGCTGTTTATCTTTTTTTTCACTTCCTGGAAGATGATGCCAAAATGATTACTATTATGGATATTTTTAGGGTGTAACAAGCATATCATCAGCTAAACTAACTTAGAAAATGATGGAGGAGTATTATGGCTTGCATATATGTGCATTTCAGTTTTTGGAGTTGCCACCAAAATAATTACTTATAAAAAACTTCAAATGCCCATGCTGAAAAAATAAATAGACTCGGACTAGTAGTTTTAGTGCTTTCATCCTTTTATTAGTATCTGGACTTCATCAGAAACATACGTACAAAAATCACCTCACCTTTGACTTTATAGTGTCAATAAACAAAGGATAAATAAAAGAAACTGATATGTACAACAATAAAATTGTAAGCAACCTATCAAGAACAGCATGGTCATTTGAAGTTTATAAGTCTCTTCTAAAGGTTTTTGCTGGTATACGTGCATTCATGTGCATGTGTGTATATGAATGTTTATGTGTGTGTGTGTGGGGGTGGGGGTGTGTGTGTGTGTGTGTGTGTGTGTGTGTGTGTGTGTGTGTGTGTGTGTGTGTGTGTGTGTGTGTGTGTGTGTGTGTGGGTGTGTATGTGTGTTTGTGTGTGTGCTTGCATAGGTTCATAGGTTCATACTAGGCTATCTGCCCTAGGGCATTTATAAGCCTAGCCAGAGTGTGTTTGGCTTTCGCCACCCATTTTAAATTAATTTTGCTATGCCTTTTTTCGAGGTTAGTATACTGTGCCTCTGTCCAACAGTGACACAGAAGTGATACCCGGGGTAAACCTACGATCTCCCATCCACTCATCAAGATTCCTCTTGAAGATAGTCAATGAGGGACTCTGCCTAACCTGGACTAGGATTTTATTCCAGAGTGAAGGGAGCCTCTGGGTTATGAATCTGTCCCTCCAGCATGTCCTATTTATTTCAGTGCTGAGGTTCAAGTCTCTCGAGCACGTAGCTCAATGGGATTTGGATTTTCTGAGGTGCAGCATGTCCATTAATTCCGGGTTGGACATGGCTTTATACGTCAGGCACAGATCGCCTCTGAGAAGGCAGTATGCTACTGAGTAGAGCTGGAGTTTCTTTAACCGGGCAGCATATGGCATCTGTTTGAGCCCTTTGATCCTCTTGGTGAGGTACTTTTGGGGTCTTTCCAGTTGCTGCAGATGTTTGGTAAGGTACATCCCAAAAGGGGCATTGTACTCAATTATGGGCCTGATGAGGGATGAGTAAAGAGGCACGATGACCTCCCCTGATCTAGATGTGAATCCCTTCGTGATTAGGTGGGCTATATAAAATGATTTTTTAACCACTTTGGCCACGTGGTTTTCAAATGAGAGATTGCTATCAACTTGGGTCCCCAGGTCCCTAATTACTTCTTCCGTACTTAATGGATTACCACCTATGTGGTAATTTGTGGGCACTTTGTTTTTGCCAAAGGGGATGACTATACACCTTTTGGCGTTTAGCTTGAGGCCATGGCTCTGGCACCAGTTGTCTGTTTCTATGAGGCCCTTTTGTAGGATGCTTGTGTCGGCTGGAAAGTCGATTATGGTGCCTAGTTTGCAGTCATCTGCGAACTTGGTCAGCCACAGTCCTTCCATGTTGGCCTGTACCTCCGAGAAATATATACTGAACAAGAGAGGTCACCGGACTGAGCCTTGTGAGACGCCACTTGTAACTGGTTTGGAGTCTGACATGGCTCCATCAATTCTAACCATGTGGGTTCTGTCCTTGAGCCAGTTTGCAACCCATCTAGTGACATAGGGGTTTATATTTAAGCTGGTGAGCTTATCTATAATGCCCGAGTGGGGTATTGTATCGAAGGCTTTTGCAAGGTCCAGGTAGGCTGTGTGGACCACCTTCCCCTCGTCAATGGCCTTGGTGACTGTTTCAAAGAAATCGACCAGGTTTAAGAGGCAGGATCTGCCCTTAACAAAGCCGAACTGGGTAGGATCAAGTGTCTGTAGGTCCCCAATATCTTCATTTATGAGGTCCATGATGATCCTTTTCATAGCTTTGCAGACTAAGCTAGTCAGGCTTATGGGGCGATAGTTTCCAGGATCTGTTGAGGCACCACCTTTGTGGAGAGGGACCACTGTTGCTGTACGCCACTCTTTGGGTACATATCCTGTAGTAAGGCT
This sequence comes from Protopterus annectens, assembly GCF_019279795.1. Lineage (NCBI taxonomy): Eukaryota > Metazoa > Chordata > Ceratodontiformes > Protopteridae > Protopterus > Protopterus annectens. The sequence continues at coordinate 1,403,949,982 of NC_056745.1, forward strand.
GAGATTGAACAGTAGTTTTATGTTTGGGTTTAGCTCTTCTTGGAGTTCATGTAGGACGCAGCCCGGGACACATTGATGCTGTGTTTTTTGCTTTGGAGAGGGCGGCTCTTACCTGAGCATCTGAGATGTCAGGGGGGCAGCACTCTTCTGGGATAGATATTTGCCCTTTTGGTGGGGTGGGGGGGGTTTGCACTGAACCTGTCAGCTAGGATGTTGGCAATGTCTGTGGGTTCGGTGTATTTTTTGTCATTTTGGACTAATTCTGAGCATATCTGGAAATTCCCACCCAGGTTCCTAACATAACTAAAGAAAGCCTTGTGATTATCCTTAGTGTCTTGTGCAATTTTTCTCTCGAAGCTGGCCTTAGACGATTTTATGAGTGCCCGTAGTTTTTTGCTAATACTGATCAGAGATGCCTTCCCTTTTTGGGATTTTGCTCTATCATGTAGAAGCTTCCTCCTTGTATTGTATAGTTTGTTTATGGCTGGGGTCCACCAGACAGGACGCCTGCCTTTGGAGGATTGGGTCTTGGTTTTATTTGGGATTGCATGATCCATGCATTCCTGAAGGTGTTCATAGAATGCGTTTATAAAGGATTCTCTGGTCTGGGCCATATTTTTCACAGGCCCAGGGGCTTTGAAGGATTCCACCTCGGTTTTGAGGAGTGTGAAATTTGCTTTAGAGAAGTTTTTCACTGTGGTTTTCTGGGTAGGGGGTGGGGTCGGGATGTGAATATCCAGTGAGATTGGTTTATGGTCTGATCTTACCAGTGAGGGATACACTTCTTTTCTGGAGCATAGAGCCCCCATGTTGGTGATGATCAGGTCCAGTATGTTTTCCCTTCTTGTGGAAGTGGTAATAAGTTGTTCCATAGCATTTGAGTTTATAAATTCTAGGAACCTTTGGGCTAGGGTGTTGGAGCTAGAGTAATGCTCCCAGTCTATGTTTGGGTAGTTGAAGTCGCCCAATATAATGGTGTTTGGCGAGACCTTCATATTTTCCAGTGTTCTCAGGAAGGCCGAGTGGGGTTCCTGGGTTTGGGAGGGTGGTCTGTAGCAGGCTATAAACTGGAAGGCAGTTTTACCCACTGTTAGTTGCACATGGATAGTCACTGATGCTTCGTGCTGTGCCACCAACCTGGAGGTGTGGGTATCTTTGTCGAATATTGATACTCCCCCTCCTTTTGTGGTTCGGTCCAAGTTTTGGGCCCGAAAAGCATGGTATGAGGTATAACCTGGTAGCGCTGGGTTGTTCTCGGGAGCCTTGAACCAGGTTTCTGTTACTGCACAGATATCGATGTTCTCCATGCTAAGGAGAGTTTTGCGTGCGTGCATCTTGAGGTTTAGACTTTTGACGTTGAGTAGCATTACTCTTAGTTTCTTATCCCTTGTGATACCTATGGGGGTGGGTTTGTCTTTTGAGCCTTGCCTAAAAAAGGCACTATGGGGGTGGCAAGAGCCTTTGCCAATATCCGAAAGCCCAGGGGTGACAGGTGCAAGCCGTCCCTAGCGAAGCATCGTGGTTTATCGAGCATGTCATCCCAGGCTGACAGGCATTGGATCCCCTTTGAATGACACCAACACTTAAGCCAATTGTTGAAATTGATCATCTTGTCTTCATATTGTGGCATCATTCTTGGTGAGGGTAAGATGCTACTCAAGGTCAGGGTCATGCATGCATGAATCATGAATCTGTGTGTATGTTTATATATATATATATATATATATATATATATATATATATATATATATATATATGTATATATATATGTATACATACACAGAAGCCATTAGTTCAGTCAATTGCCATTAAAGTTGACTTCTGTGTAGTAAACACAATTTGGTTGATTCAGCAGATTGTTGACAGATGTGCAAGTTTACTGCATTACTGAGGTTGGGGAATATGCTCCTCCTGGTATTTTGGGATCTTGGAGTTAGAATATTTAATTAGTAGGTCATATATGCAGTACAGGGAAGCTTAGCCCCCAACAAAAATATATATTTTTAACATTTTATTTAATGTTTCCTCAGTGCATGTATAGTGACATGTCAATGTTGTTTTTGTTATCCTTTTGCTGTCGAAATTAGCTATCATCTACACTGACCTTTGGGTATTTTAATCATTTTAAGCATACCTATTTACATATATATATATATATATATATATATATATATATATATATATATATATATGTATGTGTGTGTGTGTGTGTGTGTGTGTGTGTGTGTATATATATATCTATATCAATATATATATATATATATATATATATATATATATATACATATATATGAGAGGGAGAGGTGTACACACACACAGATGCACAGAGTCATAGACACAGACACACACTCCCTCCTTACCACATCCGTAAGGCTGTTTAAGGATAAAATGTTCAATTTCACTAAAAATGCATACTCATTCTGTGCTGTTTCCGATGCCTGTTCTACTGTGCAAGTAGCTGTAGAGAGACTGGGTGCACAGTATTAACCCGGGTTAACCTGCACACTTCCATTTTGTTATGAAGGAGTCTTGCCTGTTATGAACAGCTTTGAAAAAGTGAAAGCTGTTTTAAATAAAATACGACTGAGTGGAAAGGAAAGAAAAGGATCATTAACCTCGTATATGGAATAAAAATGTAGGAAACCACTTAGAATGCATTACTAACACACTCTTATTATTTTCCATTTGCACAGTATACTCAGAACCATTTTATACTTTGACCTGGCAATCTTTTACCTGAAAATTGTGATACTAAAAAGAAAAAAGTAATGAACTGAAGGCAAGGACCAAGCTCTCAACAACAAACTGTCCTGTGAGGTATACGTCAACAGCAAAAGCCTGGTTTGAACCTTTCTGGTCGTTAGGGCTGTAGCTAAGTTTATATTAACCAGATATTTGTTCTAGTTACTCAATAAGCTCTAAAGGTGCATTGCATTCCCATAAGTGAGTCTTATTTTAAGTCAAAGAACAGGCTTAATGAAATTCTGAAGCCATACCTTAATATTTTAGGGGAGTATTGAGTAGCAATGTAGAATAAAACTGCATTATTGCTCATTATTAACACATTACAACATCTCATAGAATTATAAAGTCTGGCATTCAGATCATTGCAAATTTATTTTTCATACCTGTGTACTTATTGTTTTCCATACTGAGTGGATTTACAAGATCTCCATTTACCACTTTGAATTGTCTTCTTTTAGACTGTGCCCAAATTTAATCTTTCTTCGTGTTAACTTTCCTGGCAACCATGTCAGAACTGTAATTCTTGTGTACAGGGTTTGATTCCCTCAGCCATCTTTTGCCAACTTTGTGGCCTTGAGCAAGTCACTTAACCAGACATTGCTCCCGGGTCACCTCTGAAAAGGGCTTGTGCATCCAGTAGGTCTATCTCTTTAATAAATAGGTATTACTATTAATAATGTCTAGAAAAGCTGTGTGAGTATAAGGGATCTATAGGTAAAAGGTGGGATTCAGCATTGTAATTCCTGAATAAGTAATACTTTGGAAATCACCTTAGAGTAAAAAATAACATATGCAAATCAGTACCAAGTTATGGTGTGTTTTTCAGTAAACACGTAAAACAATTCATACTTATGATATGTTAAAGAGAAACATCAGAAATAACATGTAAAACTACATTTGGCAAACAACATAACAGTTCAAAAATAAATACTGAGGAAAACTTTAAAAATGCACTACAATACATGCATTTCTCTGCCAAGTAGCAATTTTATTAATATCTGAAGGTGATTGTCACAAATAGGTTGTCTTCTTTGACAACACAAAGAATGAAGTTACTGTCAGTCCTAAATTAACCAGCCCTCCTTAAGTTTAATTTCTGCTTCAAGCCTCTTGATTGGAGTGACTTTTTTTTATTTAAGTTGCACCTGTGTGCAGCATTTGGTAAAAGTGGGACAACCTGTTCAGTGTTGATTTACTTACAGTGGCAAGAAGCAGTCCAAATTAAACCTGTTTCTTTTTACTTTCTAAAAGGAGACATAATACTGGCTCAGCAAATATCAGCTGTTCCTTCTTTCCCTTATGACTCCTGTAACATTTATTTTTTTGACCAGAACTTGCGCAAAGCGGGGCAGAATTAAAACATTTGTGTGGATGTACCCTTCTCAATATAGCTCATCCTAGCATTTTGTAAGAAATTCCTCAGCTATGTTTTTTGGGCATTGTTTGTGGATTATTGTAATATCTTTAACAGTAAGCTGGGATTTTATTTCATTCATTTAACATTTCCTTTTCCACAAGTTTGATTCTTTATTGCAAATTCATGATATTTTGTTATTGATTATGTATAGATTTATTTGGATTGCATATCATTTGATTGTAAATGTGTTTAATATTTCAAGAAACCTTTACATAAAAAAACTGAGTATTTCTCAATTGTGCAGGACAATGTTTGACAGTGTCTATTTTCATAATGTATACTCAAGTTTGCAGTCATAGCTCATCAAGAAACTTTTAGAAAAATATGGGTGGCACTTCAGTCGATACCATACTGAAGAAAAACACTGGGGAAGGGGTTGGCATAACTGTTAAGATATTTACCTCACAAATACAAGGCGTAAGGTTTGATTCTAACCTCTGATTGTTGGCTAGGGTTGTAATAGTCTAAAGACTGATAGCCTAGTATTTATCTACAAACATATGAACAAAAGAGTATTAATGTACAGTAGCACATCTACAACTTCATGGCAGTATGTTAAGCAACTAAGAAGCACTCCTGGATGGAGAGGTGAAATCAGTGCAAAAAAAAGGAAAAAAATATTTTTTGTTTTGAACTGAAACCATCCTAAAGTGGCTACCTTCACGTGTTGAATCCATTGTTTATTAAAATCCCACAAGACAAATCTGATATCTGTTTGTCTATCAAGCTATATATGTTTATCTATCTATCTCTATCTATCTATCTATCTATCTATCTATCTATCTATCTATCTATCTATCTATCTATCTATATATGGGTCTACTTCATATGATAGAAAGTTCATTTGATAGAAATTCATTTGACTGAGACCATAACACTGAAGGTTCAAAACACTGAAAACCCATTTGACTGAAACTCATAACACTGAAACATTACAGTAAAAGTTATATGCCCTTTTCCCCACTGCAGTGCGATCCTGGAGTTAGTATATATAGTTAGGGGTGGTGTTGGGGGTGGTGTTGGGGGCACTGTAAATATTGTTTTCTGCAAAGAGTTATTCATTGCAGTTATAAGTATTCACGTGTATGGTTTAAAATGTATGACATATGTGGGGGGGCTATACCCCCCAACTATATATAATAACTCCAGGATCACACTACAGTGCTGAAAAGGGCATAATCCTTTTAATTTCATGTTTCAGTGTTATGAGTTTCAGTCAGATGGGTTTTCAGTATTTTGAACTTTCGGTGTTATGGTCTTGGTCAAATGAATTTTTATCAAATTAACTTTCTATCATATGAAGTAGACTCATATATAGACAGTCATATAAATCATGGAAAAAAATAAGGAAAAAGGGAAGACATGGGTGCATTTATCCCAGGATAAAAAAGTGCTAGAAAGACTAGTACAAAGTCCTCCAAGGATGATAGAGATCTTGTCACAGTGTTAGGCTCTCATCCAGCAGATGGTCGAAGGAATCCCACAATGGCAATAAAAAACAATAGTCGACAAAAAGAAAAAAAAATGTTGAGCCTGGCAAAGGCACTAGGGCTAGGGTTGGTAGAAAGACTAGTGCAAAGTCCTTCATACTTTCATACTTGTGGATGTGTATATCATACGCGTTCCCGCGCGCGTGCGTGCGCACACACACACACAAACACACACACACACACACACACACACACACACACACACACACACACACACACACACACATACACACACACATATATATAGATATATATATATATATATATATATATATATATATATATAGAGAGAGAGAGAGAAGTCTACTTTGATTCACTGAAAACTCATTTCACTGATTTTCAAAACACTCACAACAAATCACTGAAAGCTCAAATCACTGTTAATTAATTTCACTGAATCACATTTCCCTGAATGTAAGTACTGTTGGTCAAATAAAATGTATATGCCCTTTTCCCCACTGTAGTGCAATCCTGGAGTTAGTATATATAGTTAGGGGGGTGGGGAGCACACCCCCCCACCTACTTTTGGTTTTATATTGTTAGCTTTTAGTGAAATGAGATTCATAAATATAAAAGCTAAGCAGG